>NW_026699663.1:0-75674 GCF_030435755.1 Ochotona princeps
TTCTGCTATTGGCAGTAGTAGTAGGAGGTACCCACTTCAACAGCTTCTGCTATTGGCAGTAGTAGTAGGAGGTACCCAGTACAACAGCTTCTGCTATTGGTAGTAGTAGTAGGAGCTACCCACTTCAACACCTTCTGCTATTGGCAGTAGTAGTAGGAGGTACCCAGTACAACAGCTTCTGCTATTGGCAGTAGTAGTAGGAGGTACCCACTTGAACACCTTCTGCTATTGGCAGTAGTAGTAGGAGGTACCCACTTCAACACCTTCTGCTATTGGCAGTAGTAGTAGGAGGTACCCACTTCAACACCTTCTGCTATTGGCAGTAGTAGTAGGAGGTACCCACTTCAACACCTTCTGCTATTGGCAGTAGTAGTAGGAGCTACCCACTTCAACACCTTCTGCTATTGGTAGTAGTAGTAGGAGCTACCCACTTCAACAGCTTCTGCTATTGGCAGTAGTAGTAGGAGCTACCCACTTCAACACCTTCTGCTATTGGCAGTAGTAGTAGGAGGTACCCCACTTCAACACCTTCTGCTATTGGCAGTAGTAGTAGGAGCTACCCACTTCAACACCTTCTGCTATTGGCAGTAGTAGTAGGAGCTACCCACTTCAACACCTTCTGCTATTGGCAGTAGTAGTAGGAGGTACCCAGTACAACAGCTTCTGCTATTGGTAGTAGTAGTAGGAGGTACCCAGTACAACAGCTTCTGCTATTGGTAGTAGTAGTAGGAGGTACCCAGTACAACACAGCTTCTGCTATTGGCAGTAGTAGTAGGAGCTACCCACTTCAACACCTTCTGCTATTGGCAGTAGTAGTAGGAGGTACCCCACTTCAACACCTTCTGCTATTGGCAGTAGTAGTAGGAGGTACCCACTTCAACACCTTCTGCTATTGGCAGTAGTAGTAGGAGCTACCCACTTCAACACCTTCTGGCTATTGGCAGTAGTAGTAGGAGGTACCCACTTCAACACCTTCTGCTATTGGCAGTAGTAGTAGGAGCTACCCACTTCAACACCTTCTGCTATTGGCAGTAGTAGTAGGAGGTACCCACTTCAACACCTTCTGCTATTGGCAGTAGTAGTAGGAGCTACCCACTTCAACACCTTCTGCTATTGGCAGTAGTAGTAGGAGGTACCCACTTCAACACCTTCTGCTATTGGCAGTAGTAGTAGGAGCTACCCACTTCAACACCTTCTGCTATTGGCAGTAGTAGTAGGAGGTACCCACTTCAACACCTTCTGCTATTGGCAGTAGTAGTAGGAGGTACCCACTTCAACACCTTCTGCTATTGGCAGTAGTAGTAGGAGGTACCCACTTCAACACCTTCTGCTATTTGCAGTAGTAGTAGGAGGTACCCAGTACAACAGCTTCTGCTATTGGCAGTAGTAGTAGGAGCTACCCACTTCAACACCTTCTGCTATTGGCAGTAGTAGTAGGAGCTACCCACTTCAACACCTTCTGCTATTGGCAGTAGTAGTAGGAGGTACCCACTTCAACACCTTCTGCTATTGGCAGTAGTAGTAGGAGCTACCCACTTCAACACCTTCTGCTATTGGCAGTAGTAGTAGGAGGTACCCACTTCAACACCTTCTGCTATTGGCAGTAGTAGTAGGAGGTACCCACTTCAACACCTTCTGCTATTGGCAGTAGTAGTAGGAGGTACCCACTTCAACAGCTTCTGCTATTGGCAGTAGTAGTAGTAGGAGGTACCCAGTACAACAGCTTCTGCTATTGGTCAGTAGTAGTAGGAGCTACCCACTTCAACACCTTCTGCTATTGGCAGTAGTAGTAGGAGGTACCCAGTACAACAGCTTCTGCTATTGGCAGTAGTAGTAGGAGGTACCCACTTCAACACCTTCTGCTATTGGCAGTAGTAGTAGGAGCTACCCACTTCAACACCTTCTGCTATTGGCAGTAGTAGTAGGAGGTACCCACTTCAACACCTTCTGCTATTGGCAGTAGTAGTAGGAGGTACCCACTTCAACACCTTCTGCTATTGGCAGTAGTAGTAGGAGCTACCCACTTCAACAGCTTCTGCTATTGGCAGTAGTAGTAGGAGGTACCCACTTCAACACCTTCTGCTATTGGCAGTAGTAGTAGGAGCTACCCACTTCAACACCTTCTGCTATTGGCAGTAGTAGTAGGAGCTACCCACTTCAACACCTTCTGCTATTGGCAGTAGTAGTAGGAGCTACCCACTTCAACACCTTCTGCTATTGGCAGTAGTAGTAGGAGGTACCCACTACAACAGCTTCTGCTATTGGTCAGTAGTAGTAGGAGGTACCCAGTACAACAGCCTTCTGCTATTGGTCAGTAGTAGTAGGAGGTACCCAGTACAACACCTTCTGCTATTGGCAGTAGTAGTAGGAGCTACCCACTTCAACACCTTCTGCTATTGGCAGTAGTAGTAGGAGGTACCCACTTCAACACCTTCTGCTATTGGCAGTAGTAGTAGGAGGTACCCACTTCAACACCTTCTGCTATTGGCAGTAGTAGTAGGAGGTACCCAGTACAACACCTTCTGCTATTGGCAGTAGTAGTAGGAGGTACCCACTTCAACACCTTCTGCTATTGGCAGTAGTAGTAGGAGGTACCCACTTCAACACCTTCTGCTATTGGCAGTAGTAGTAGGAGGTACCCACTTCAACACCTTCTGCTATTGGCAGTAGTAGTAGGAGCTACCCACTTCAACACCTTCTGCTATTGGCAGTAGTAGTAGGAGGTACCCACTTCAACACCTTCTGCTATTGGCAGTAGTAGTAGGAGCTACCCACTTCAACACCTTCTGCTATTGGCAGTAGTAGTAGGAGGTACCCACTTCAACACCTTCTGCTATTGGCAGTAGTAGTAGGAGGTACCCACTTCAACACCTTCTGCTATTGGCAGTAGTAGTAGGAGGTACCCACTTCAACACCTTCTGCTATTGGCAGTAGTAGTAGGAGCTACCCACTTCAACACCTTCTGCTATTGGCAGTAGTAGTAGGAGGTACCCACTTCAACACCTTCTGCTATTGGCAGTAGTAGTAGGAGGTACCCACTTCAACACCTTCTGCTATTGGCAGTAGTAGTAGGAGGTACCCACTTCAACACCTTCTGCTATTTGCAGTAGTAGTAGGAGGTACCCACTTCAACACCTTCTGCTATTGGCAGTAGTAGTAGGAGCTACCCACTTCAACACCTTCTGCTATTGGCAGTAGTAGTAGGAGGTACCCACTTCAACACCTTCTGCTATTGGCAGTAGTAGTAGTAGGAGGTACCCAGTACAACAGCTTCTGCTATTGGCAGTAGTAGTAGGAGGTACCCAGTACAACAGCTTCTGCTATTGGCAGTAGTAGTAGGAGGTACCCACTTCAACACCTTCTGCTATTGGCAGTAGTAGTAGGAGGTACCCACTTCAACACCTTCTGCTATTGGCAGTAGTAGTAGGAGGTACCCACTTCAACACCTTCTGCTATTGGCAGTAGTAGTAGGAGGTACCCACTTCAACACCTTCTGCTATTGGCAGTAGTAGTAGGAGCTACCCACTTCAACACCTTCTGCTATTGGCAGTAGTAGTAGGAGCTACCCACTTCAACACCTTCTGCTATTGGCAGTAGTAGTAGGAGCTACCCACTTCAACACCTTCTGCTATTGGCAGTAGTAGTAGGAGGTACCCACTTCAACACCTTCTGCTATTGGCAGTAGTAGTAGGAGGTACCCACTTCAACACCTTCTGCTATTGGCAGTAGTAGTAGGAGGTACCCACTTCAACACCTTCTGCTATTGGCAGTAGTAGTAGGAGCTACCCACTTCAACACCTTCTGCTATTGGCAGTAGTAGTAGGAGGTACCCACTTCAACACCTTCTGCTATTGGCAGTAGTAGTAGGAGCTACCCACTTCAACACCTTCTGCTATTGGCAGTAGTAGTAGGAGGTACCCACTTCAACACCTTCTGCTATTGGCAGTAGTAGTAGGAGGTACCCACTTCAACACCTTCTGCTATTGGCAGTAGTAGTAGGAGCTACCCACTTCAACAGCTTCTGCTATTGGCAGTAGTAGTAGGAGCTACCCACTTCAACAGCTTCTGCTATTGGCAGTAGTAGTAGGAGGTACCCACTTCAACACCTTCTGCTATTGGCAGTAGTAGTAGGAGCTACCCACTTCAACACCTTCTGCTATTGGCAGTAGTAGTAGGAGGTACCCAGTACAACAGCTTCTGCTATTGGCAGTAGTAGTAGGAGGTACCCACTTCAACACCTTCTGCTATTGGCAGTAGTAGTAGGAGCTACCCACTTCAACACCTTCTGCTATTGGCAGTAGTAGTAGGAGGTACCCACTTCAACACCTTCTGCTATTGGCAGTAGTAGTAGGAGGTACCCAGTACAACAGCTTCTGCTATTGGTAGTAGTAGTAGGAGCTACCCACTTCAACACCTTCTGCTATTGGCAGTAGTAGTAGGAGGTACCCAGTACAACAGCTTCTGCTATTGGTAGTAGTAGTAGGAGGTACCCAGTACAACAGCTTCTGCTATTGGTAGTAGTAGTAGGAGGTACCCAGTACAACAGCTTCTGCTATTGGCAGTAGTAGTAGGAGGTACCCACTTCAACACCTTCTGCTATTGGCAGTAGTAGTAGGAGGTACCCACTTCAACACCTTCTGCTATTGGCAGTAGTAGTAGGAGGTACCCACTTCAACACCTTCTGCTATTGGCAGTAGTAGTAGGAGGTACCCACTTCAACACCTTCTGCTATTGGCAGTAGTAGTAGGAGCTACCCACTTCAACACCTTCTGCTATTGGCAGTAGTAGTAGGAGCTACCCACTTCAACAGCTTCTGCTATTGGCAGTAGTAGTAGGAGGTACCCAGTACAACAGCTTCTGCTATTGGTAGTAGTAGTAGGAGCTACCCACTTCAACACCTTCTGCTATTGGCAGTAGTAGTAGGAGGTACCCAGTACAACAGCTTCTGCTATTGGCAGTAGTAGTAGGAGGTACCCACTTCAACACCTTCTGCTATTGGCAGTAGTAGTAGGAGCTACCCACTTCAACACCTTCTGCTATTGGCAGTAGTAGTAGGAGGTACCCACTTCAACACCTTCTGCTATTGGCAGTAGTAGTAGGAGGTACCCACTTGAACACCTTCTGCTATTGGCAGTAGTAGTAGGAGCTACCCACTTCAACACCTTCTGCTATTGGCAGTAGTAGTAGGAGGTACCCACTACAACAGCTTCTGCTATTGGTAGTAGTAGTAGGAGGTACCCAGTACAACAGCTTCTGCTATTGGTAGTAGTAGTAGGAGGTACCCAGTACAACAGCTTCTGCTATTGGCAGTAGTAGTAGGAGGTACCCAGTACAACAGCTTCTGCTATTGGTAGTAGTAGTAGGAGGTACCCAGTACAACAGCTTCTGCTATTGGTAGTAGTAGTAGGAGCTACCCACTTCAACACCTTCTGCTATTGGCAGTAGTAGTAGGAGGTACCCACTTGAACACCTTCTGCTATTGGCAGTAGTAGTAGGAGCTACCCACTTCAACACCTTCTGCTATTGGCAGTAGTAGTAGGAGCTACCCACTTCAACACCTTCTGCTATTGGCAGTAGTAGTAGGAGGTACCCACTACAACAGCTTCTGCTATTGGTAGTAGTAGTAGGAGGTACCCAGTACAACAGCTTCTGCTATTGGCAGTAGTAGTAGGAGCTACCCACTTCAACACCTTCTGCTATTGGCAGTAGTAGTAGGAGCTACCCACTTCAACACCTTCTGCTATTGGCAGTAGTAGTAGGAGGTACCCACTTCAACACCTTCTGCTATTGGCAGTAGTAGTAGGAGCTACCCACTTCAACACCTTCTGCTATTGGCAGTAGTAGTAGGAGGTACCCCACTTCAACACCTTCTGCTATTGGCAGTAGTAGTAGGAGGTACCCACTTCAACACCTTCTGCTATTGGCAGTAGTAGTAGGAGCTACCCACTTCAACACCTTCTGCTATTGGCAGTAGTAGTAGGAGCTACCCACTTCAACACCTTCTGCTATTGGCAGTAGTAGTAGGAGGTACCCACTTCAACACCTTCTGCTATTGGCAGTAGTAGTAGGAGGTACCCACTTCAACACCTTCTGCTATTGGCAGTAGTAGTAGGAGGTACCCAGTACAACAGCTTCTGCTATTGGCAGTAGTAGTAGGAGGTACCCACTTCAACACCTTCTGCTATTGGCAGTAGTAGTAGGAGCTACCCACTTCAACACCTTCTGCTATTGGCAGTAGTAGTAGTAGGAGGTACCCAGTACAACAGCTTCTGCTATTGGCAGTAGTAGTAGGAGGTACCCAGTACAACAGCTTCTGCTATTGGCAGTAGTAGTAGGAGGTACCCAGTACAACAGCTTTTGCTATTGGCAGTAGTAGTAGGAGCTACCCACTTCAACACCTTCTGCTATTGGCAGTAGTAGTAGGAGGTACCCACTTCAACACCTTCTGCTATTGGCAGTAGTAGTAGGAGCTACCCACTTCAACACCTTCTGCTATTGGCAGTAGTAGTAGGAGCTACCCACTTCAACACCTTCTGCTATTGGCAGTAGTAGTAGGAGGTACCCACTTCAACACCTTCTGCTATTGGCAGTAGTAGTAGGAGGTACCCAGTACAACAGCTTCTGCTATTGGCAGTAGTAGTAGGAGGTACCCCACTTCAACACCTTCTGCTATTGGCAGTAGTAGTAGGAGCTACCCACTTCAACACCTTCTGCTATTGGCAGTAGTAGTAGTAGGAGGTACCCAGTACAACAGCTTCTGCTATTGGCAGTAGTAGTAGGAGGTACCCAGTACAACAGCTTCTGCTATTGGCAGTAGTAGTAGGAGGTACCCACTTCAACACCTTCTGCTATTGGCAGTAGTAGTAGGAGCTACCCACTTCAACACCTTCTGCTATTGGCAGTAGTAGTAGGAGGTACCCACTTCAACACCTTCTGCTATTGGCAGTAGTAGTAGGAGGTACCCACTTCAACACCTTCTGCTATTGGCAGTAGTAGTAGGAGCTACCCACTTCAACACCTTCTGCTATTGGCAGTAGTAGTAGGAGGTACCCACTTCAACACCTTCTGCTATTGGCAGTAGTAGTAGGAGGTACCCACTTCAACACCTTCTGCTATTGGCAGTAGTAGTAGGAGGTACCCAGTACAACAGCTTCTGCTATTGGCAGTAGTAGTAGGAGGTACCCACTTCAACACCTTCTGCTATTGGCAGTAGTAGTAGGAGGTACCCACTTCAACACCTTCTGCTATTGGCAGTAGTAGTAGTAGGAGGTACCCACTTCAACACCTTCTGCTATTGGCAGTAGTAGTAGGAGCTACCCACTTCAACACCTTCTGCTATTGGCAGTAGTAGTAGGAGCTACCCACTTCAACACCTTCTGCTATTGGCAGTAGTAGTAGGAGGTACCCACTTCAACAGCTTCTGCTATTGGCAGTAGTAGTAGGAGGTACCCAGTACAACAGCTTCTGCTATTGGTAGTAGTAGTAGGAGGTACCCAGTACAACAGCTTCTGCTATTGGTAGTAGTAGTAGGAGCTACCCACTTCAACACCTTCTGCTATTGGCAGTAGTAGTAGGAGGTACCCAGTACAACAGCTTCTGCTATTGGTAGTAGTAGTAGGAGGTACCCAGTACAACAGCTTCTGCTATTGGCAGTAGTAGTAGGAGGTACCCAGTACAACAGCTTCTGCTATTGGTAGTAGTAGTAGGAGGTACCCAGTACAACAGCTTCTGCTATTGGTAGTAGTAGTAGGAGCTACCCACTTCAACACCTTCTGCTATTGGCAGTAGTAGTAGGAGGTACCCAGTACAACAGCTTCTGCTATTGGTAGTAGTAGTAGGAGGTACCCAGTACAACAGCTTCTGCTATTGGCAGTAGTAGTAGGAGGTACCCAGTACAACAGCTTCTGCTATTGGTAGTAGTAGTAGGAGGTACCCAGTACAACAGCTTCTGCTATTGGTAGTAGTAGTAGGAGCTACCCACTTCAACACCTTCTGCTATTGGCAGTAGTAGTAGGAGGTACCCAGTACAACAGCTTCTGCTATTGGTAGTAGTAGTAGGAGGTACCCAGTACAACAGCTTCTGCTATTGGCAGTAGTAGTAGGAGGTACCCAGTACAACAGCTTCTGCTATTGGTAGTAGTAATAGGAGGTACCCAGTACAACACCTTCTGCTATTGGTAGTAGTAGTAGGAGCTACCCACTTCAACACCTTCTGCTATTGGCAGTAGTAGTAGGAGGTACCCAGTACAACAGCTTCTGCTATTGGTAGTAGTAGTAGGAGGTACCCAGTACAACAGCTTCTGCTATTGGCAGTAGTAGTAGGAGGTACCCAGTACAACAGCTTCTGCTATTGGTAGTAGTAGTAGGAGGTACCCAGTACAACAGCTTCTGCTATTGGTAGTAGTAGTAGGAGCTACCCACTTCAACACCTTCTGCTATTGGCAGTAGTAGTAGGAGGTACCCAGTACAACAGCTTCTGCTATTGGTAGTAGTAGTAGGAGGTACCCAGTACAACAGCTTCTGCTATTGGCAGTAGTAGTAGGAGCTACCCAGTACAACAGCTTCTGCTATTGGTAGTAGTAGTAGGAGGTACCCAGTACAACAGCTTCTGCTATTGGTAGTAGTAGTAGTAGGAGCTACCCACTTCAACACCTTCTGCTATTGGCATTAGTAGTAGGAGGTACCCAGTACAACAGCTTCTGCTATTGGTAGTAGTAGTAGGAGGTACCCAGTACAACAGCTTCTGCTATTGGTAGTAGTAGTAGGAGGTACCCAGTACAACAGCTTCTGCTATTGGTAGTAGTAGTAGGAGGTACCCAGTACAACAGCTTCTGCTATTGGTAGTAGTAGTAGTAGTAGTAGACGTAGTGGTACTACTGGTTCTACGACTATCACTATCACTACTTCTGCTAGTAGTATGACTGCTCTCACTCTACCTCTATATATGTATATACATATATATATTGCGAGTACGACAGCATTACTCTGGGGCATATACATACAAGTATATAGGTATGTTCATTTAAATATGTATAGTTATATATATGTATACATATATATATATATGTATGTAACTATACTGCACAACAAACACCACGTGTTGAGGTGTTGCATGCAGTTGACTTGTCTGCTTTATCCTTGTATATTTTATTTCGACTGTTAAACTCGTGGATTCCTCAGCCTCGTCCCTTTCGTTCTCTGCTTGTCTCTTTTGTTTTTCTCTCTGACTCGGTATTTCCCTCTGCTTATCTACATAGCTACTTGTCTGAGGTTTTTCTTCTCCTCGTACTATTCTCTCAAAGCAACACACGCTTGCTGTGAGGGTTTACATAGAAAATGCGAGGAGAGAGAGAAAGACAGTGAAAGAGAGAGAGACTGAGAAAGAGGAAGACTGACAGGGAGGAAAATTCCTGCTGTGTCTGCTAAGTGTATTACTGTGATGCCATCTGAACAAATTCGTGGGTCTGTGTGTGTCTGTGCTGTGTGTGATCTTGATGATACGTGTCTGGGTATATACACATTTCAGGATGTGTTTTTACATATGTGTGTATATACAAGTCACACTGTGCGTGTATTTGTGTGCATGTTTATGCTGATGGTGGTAATGGTGGTGCTGCTGGGTATAATTGTGTATACTTCTCTGTCTGTATGTCTGTAGGACGTGTGTCTGTGTGTGTCTGTGTCTGTGTCTGCCTGTCTGTCTGTATCTGCCTCTCTGTCTGTGGCGTGTGTAAGTGTGTCTATGTATGTGTGTGTGTCTGTGTCTGTGTCTGTGTATCTGTCTGCGTGTCTGTCTGTGTATCTGTCTGTGTGTCTGTCTGTGCGTCTCTTTGTGTGTGTGTGTTTGTGGTGTGTGTATGTGTGTGTGAAGAGTCTCCGTATGTATGTGTCTTCTGCGATGCGTGTATATACGCGTACGTCCGTAGACCTATGAATGGGGGCAGGGGGCTTGTGTCGTACACAATTTGGTAATACTACCATCGGAACTCTACACTACTACTTCGTTGTCTCATCATCTGGAGTTTCGCGGTACCACCTTTTCCTTCTTTCTTCTTTCTTTGTCTACAGGCTGGATACCTCCACTACCGCTTACGGCTAGTAGTACTATAACTACTGCCACTACTGCTACAAGTGCAGCTGCCACTGTCGGCAGTTTTACAGAGAACCCGTGGATACGATTTCCGTCGTTATCATGGTCCTCTCTAATTCTACTACTCTCTTTATTTTTTGTTGCTCTCTGGACAGCCGCATTCTTCAATGCAACATGCCGAATGATCATTTCCTACTACGCATCCGCTTGGTATTTCATGCCCAGACGAATACCTGGTCGGTCTCTATACAACTCGTATTATTATGGTACATGTGTCTGCAATGCGTATGCAAATACATATATATATTATATATAAATGTATGTATATGTGTATATATATTTATATATATACGTGTATGTATATATATATATATATATATGCACGCCCATGTTAATACGTAGGAGCCTTTACAGGCATGTATGTCTCAGGTATTTTGGTGGCAGTATATTGTGCCAAGACGAATGACTGAGGGGTCGATTTAAATCACATCTTATTATTTAGGCACTAATGTGTGTGTCTGCAGTGCTTATGCATGCATTCACACATATATATATAAGAAATGCCTGACGGGTATATGGATTTGGTTGTGCGCCTTGTGGTACGTGTCCCGCTAAATTTCACTTTGCGCATGCTTCACCTTCGTATGTCTCTTCAAGAGACTGGTCTAGAGCGGTAGTATTGGGGCTCTATGAGAATATATACAGTGATACATATATGTGTATACTGATACATACATAGTCCCATATATGTGTATATATATATACATATAGAGAGAGAGTAATACAAATATATTTGTATATAGTGATACATATAGATATATACAGTCTACATATATATATATATTTATAAATACATATCAGATGGATGGGATTGGTCTACAGACCATATATATATATATAGTAATACATATATATTTGTATATAGTGATGCATATAGGTATGGATAGTGGTACATATATATATATATATACATATCAGATGGGATGAGTTTACAGACCATATATATATATATATATATATATATATATATATATATATGTTTATTGTGATACATATATATTTGTATATAGCGATCCATATTGATATGTACAGTAGTATATATATATATACATACATATCAAATAGATGGGATGGGTCGATGGGTCTTCAGACCATATATATATGTATACAACCTTCTACATACTGTTGCATAATATAGCACAGCTATACTTCATACATAGAGAAACCCCTATGCCTCATATATATATATATATATGAAGAGAGAGAGAGCTAGAGAAAGAAAAAGTATATATATACATATATATGTATATATATATACACATATGAGTGACGTAGGGTGGATCGACGGAGGCACGCTTGTGTGGGTGCTTCCTGTGCATACAACTTTTCACCGAGTGTTAGTAGTGTACATGCTCTTCGATATAATACTAGACATTGTACTTTAGTCACCTATGTTACTTAGTACTGTGCTGCACTACCAGCCTGTGAAGCTGCATTTTAGTAGGTGAGCAGAAGGTTCTCCAGCAGACGCATATTACTCACCTAAGTCACGAGGGGTGCCTGGGTGTGTGGGTCTGTGTGTATATATGCGTGTATGTGTGTGTGTGTTTGTGTGTATATGTGTATGTGGGTGTGTATGTGTGTGTGTGTGTGTGTGCGTGTGCATGTGTGTGTCTGTATGTGTGTATGTGTGTGCTCGTTTGCATGGTGACCACCACCACCACCACCATTACGTTATGCGCTGTCCTTTCTATGAAGGTGGAGTACGTATAATTCTTCACATGTATTAGATGATGACGTACAAAGCATGCGCTTGGGCGTATGTAAGCATCCACCCTCTACTATGTGCTGTATTCACACACTACTGTGTGCTGTATTCTCGTATATGACTACGGGGAACTCTCCGTATGCAGTATGGACACATACGCATTGGAGGCAGCGCCACAGCCGTGTGATCGAAACGACAGCGGCACCAGTAGCAGCAGCACCAGCAACAGCAGCAGCAACAATAGAAGCAGTACCAGCGATAGGAGCAGCAGCAACAGCAGTAGCAGCAGCAATAGCAGCAGTAGCAGCAGCAGCAGCAATAGAAGCAGCAGCAGCAGCAATAGAAGCAGCAGCAGCAGCAATAGGAGCAGCAATAGCAGCAGTAGCAGCAGCAATAGCAGCAGTAGCAGCAGCAATAGCAGCAGCAGTAGCAGCAGCAATAGCAGTAGCAATAGCAGCAGCAGCAATAGGAGCAGCAGCAGCAGCAATAGGAGCAGCAGCAGCAGCAATAGGAGCAGCAGCAGCAGCAATAGGAGCAGCAGCAGCAATAGCAGCAGTAGCAGCAGCAATAGCAGTAGCAGTAGCGCATTCTCCCCCACGGTAAAGCCGTGGCCGCATCACGTTTACTGGTAGCACCCAGCCACAGTACCCCAGTAGCTCCGCTCAGTCAAAGAGAGAAAGGAGAGAACTATATTGAATGAAAAGGAATCCTATGAGGTATACTGGAGAATTTACGACAAGGGAAATGACTATCAGTATGCGTGGCGCTCTTGCCTTTTCTCCTTTGTACATTTCTAATATACAACAGTGCGTATAGAACGCTATATTATATGTAAGCACACATGCACACGTTTCTACCATGTCTACACATATAGAAGCTATATGTATCTAAATTATATATGTGTGAATGTATATATATATGTACATATATGTACATACATATATTCATCTATGTTGAAAGCCATATGTGTTAACTCGTACATATATACCTACGTATGTGTATATAAATATGTACGCATACGTAGGTACATATGTATATTTTTAACATATATATATATATATATGTATATATATATGTATGTTCCTTCATTATACGTGAGCACACGCACGCGGTTGTATTATGTTCACACGTATAAAATTTACATGTATACGAATACACATATGCGCATGTATATATGTATGGTAACATGTAAAGATGTATATATATGTATATATGTATATACTTGTAAAATGCAGAAACTTTTAGTGTGTTTCTTTTTGCAGACCGGAAGGAACTTTTGAATGTTAAAGCGTCAGAAGCAGCGCGCGTTGTTTTTCGGTATCATCTCGGCTCTGCTGCTTTTGGAGGCCTCATACTTACATGTACGTCCACTGTCCGTATGGGTTACTATGCTGTTCCTCTCCATATGAGTGTATGTATATGTGTGTGTATGTGTGTCTGTTTGTGCGAGAATGTATGCGAGTCCTTCTGACACTCAGTATGGAAAGGCTAGTGCATGTGTGTGGGTGTGTGTGTGTTGTGTGTGCGTATCTGTCTCTGTCTGTGACTGTCTGTCTGTCCGTCTGGGTCTCTGTGCGCGTGTTAGTGTGTATGTATGCGAGTCCTTCTGATCGAATCCATCGAGCTTTTAGTGCTATTATTCTACATGCGTACCTTGCTAGTAATACTACTACTACTAATGCTACTGCTGCTGCTGCTGCTACTACTACTACTTCGTGTACTTGACTCAGTGCTGCGGTATCGATATGTGTGGTGCTCTTTCTGTATTTGAAGGCGCCGTTGTCGTTGCTGTCGGTATGAAAGTGTTGATACCCTGTGGACAAAAGAAGGAGAAGCTGTTGCTGTTGCTATTACTACTACTAGTATAACTACTACTACTACGTCATAGTGTGTGGGTGGAAGTGATACTGCTGCTGGTGGTGTTGATTGTGGGCGTTGGGGGAGGCGGCTGCTGCTATTTTATATGTCTCTATTTGTGCTGGTGCTGCTGCTGTTCTTCTGCTCCGTGTATTCATATACATACATATATATATATATGTATATACATATATGTACATGTACGTAAGATATTGCAGCTACGATTGTCATGGTGTTGCTGGTGAGGTGCTGGTGGTGGTGATGGTGGTGTAGCAGTTGCTACTGCTGCCTTCCCAAGGCTATCGCTACTTGCATGGCTAGTGCTGCTAAGTTGCTGATAATGCAAGTACTGTTAATATTGCTATGACTGGCAGTACTGCTGCTTCTGCTATTACTCGTGCTATTACTGATACTGCTAGTACTTTTAGGATTGCTACTCCTGCTGACACTGCGCTACTACTAGTACTGCTACTTCTGCTAATACTACTATACTACTGCTATCACTTCTACTACTGCTATTACTGGTGCTACTCCTAGTACTAAAGCTGTTGCTAATACTCTTGCTACTACTGCTACTACTGCAAGTACTCATGCTACCACTATTATAATTACTCCTAATATCGCTACTACTGCTATTACTGCTGCTACTGCTAATTCCACTGCTGCTATTGCTAAAACATTGCTGCCACTGCTGTTAGTGCATCTGAAGCTCCCTGGTAATTCCTTTGCTTCTCCTAATGTTGCACTAGCGGTTGCTGCGGTTGCTACTGCATGTGAGGATACTGCTGCTGTTGCTGCAGCTGTTGCGGTTGCTACTGCTGCTATTGCTGCTGCTGCTGCTTCTATTGCTGTTGCTGTTGCGGTTGCTGCTGCTGCTGCTATTGCTGTTGCTGTTGTTGCTGCTGTTGCTGTTGTTGCTGCTGTTGCTGTTGTTGCTGCTGTTGCTGTTGTTGCTGCTGTTGCTGTTGTTGCTGCTGTTGCTGTTGCTTCTGCTGCTGCTGCATATGCTACACCCTCTGTATGTTGTTACTAACTCCTCCATGTATGAGTGGTGTTGCCGCGCCCTGCCCCCCGTACTCCGCTATATTTGCTGCTGCCAGTGAGTGTCTGGCTTTTTTGTGGGGCTGCTGGTGCTGTTGCTGCTTATAGTGTAAGGGCTGCTACTCTTTCTGCTTTCTCTATGTAACCCTAGTACATATACATATGTATATATATATGTATGTTCACTACTGTATACCAGAATAAATGAATATATATAGACAGAGAGATTGCTTCAATGTATATATGTATATATATATCCGTATATTTGCATGTATATTTCGAGAGTGTTCCTGAATAGGACATAGGATTACAGTACAATATATATATATATATGTATACATATACATCTATTTCAACATATATCAATATATATCAAAATATATGTACATATATATATATACTTGTATGTGTATTGTTGGAATATAGATAGGCACATAACATAGTAACTAGAATGACATATGTGTATCTATATATGTATACATTTATAAGTGGTGTCTGAAAACATATATGAGGATAGCACGTAGTAGGTAGAGTAGTAAAAGAGCTATACTGTATTAGTACCTACAAGTGTTCCTGATTCCTTCATCGAATGTGAAAGGTCGATATATCAACACACGCCGTGCAATACAACCAAAAGCCAAGAGAAAGACGAATTCAAGACCTTCTCTTTCATTCTGTTTTTATGTACGAAAAACTCCCTGCCACCCATCTGATGTATTGATACAACATACACGTTCACATAGATTCTTCAATTTACACAGAGTGTCATATACGGGCAGCCCTCTGTGTATGTGTGTGGGTGCGCGTGTATGTTGGTGTGTAGGCATATGTGTGTGTGTATGTTATGTGTGTGTGGAATTTGTGTGTGTATGCATGTGTGTGTGTGTGTGTGTATGTGGGGGTGTGTGTATGTGTGTGAGAGTTTTCCTTCAGTCGTGCAGATGGTCAAATTTTTTTTGCAGTGGAGTAGACGCCGTCGCATTCGTCGAAATCAGTCCTGTATCGCCAGGTACCTGCATCACTTTCACTAGCAGCAGCAACAGTGCCGTAGTAGCTAACGCTCAGCCGAAGAGAGAAAGGAGAGAACAATGTACATTGAATATCATACTTGTGTGGGCACAAAGTACTGTGTGCCAGCCAAACACCTGCACTCACGCTGGCCACACACCTGCACTCACGCTGGCCACACACCTGCACTCACGCTGGCCACACACCTGCACTCACGCTGGCCACACACCTGCACTCACGCTAGCCACATATCTATCTGTCTAGTTATCTGTTTATCTGTATGTATACTCAAGCCAGCCGCACACGCACACTCTCATGCCAGATACGCACATACACGTCTGTCAGCCACACACATATACTCACGTTAACTACATACTGACACTCATCTAAGTCACACCGACACCGTACATTATACGCAAACTCGCCAGCCACACACACAATGTATACGTACTTACGCGCCAGCCACACACACATATATATAGTCACGCATCAGCCACACACACAACATGTAGACTCACGAAGCAGCCACACACCCGTAGTGGAACTAGTAGTAGTAGTCGTCGTCTTAGTAGTAGTAATAGGGGTAGTAGCAGCACAGTCAGAAGTAGTAATAGAAGTAGTAGTAGTAGCATCATCAACAGTAGAGGTGGTAGCATCAGTAGCAACACCAAGAATAGTAGTAGTAGTAGTGGCAGTAGTAATATATAGTGGAGGTAGTAGTAGCAGTACGAGTAATAGATTTAGAGTGGAAGTAATAGCAGTGGTAGTACCACTTTCAATACAACTAGTGGTAATAGTAGTAATAGTAATAGTAGTAGCACTATCAATAGTAGTAGTGGTAGTAGTAATAGTAATAATAGCAGCACTGTCGATAGTAGTAGTGGTAGTAATAGTAGTAGTAATAGTACTAGCGCTATCAATAGTAGAAGTAGTATTAGTAGTAATAAATGAAGTAGTAATACTTATGATATGTCGTGAGACTGTGTGTGTGTGTATGACACGTCGGTATGTATGTGCTTGTGTGCGTGTTTGTTGCAGAACACTAAGGCGTATAGGAAACCTTTTTGCCGCATGTTATGAGCCCCTTAGTCGTCTTTCCTCTACTGCATATATATTCGTAGCCCTTCTCGGTCAGCCGCTGTTACCTGCTGCTCGTACGGGAATTGCGTCTGTTTGCAGGTAAGTTTTCGTTTTCTTTGAAACAGTTGTTTTCTCCAAGTGAAGCTCTCTTGAACTCAGGTCTCCTCCAGAATCGAATAACACATATCTATTTCCCCTCAACACAGGCAGTAGAGCAAGAATTCACATACTCAACTACATACCGAGTACTAGTTATACTAGTAGTAGTAATAGTGGTAGTAATTGTAGTTGTAGTAGTGGTGGTTGTGGTACAAGTAGTAGTAGTAGTAGTAAATATAGTAGTGATACTAGTATTAAGAGGACTAGTAGAAGACGTAGTAGTAAGAGCACTAGTACTAGTAGTAATGTTAGTAGTAGTAGTGATAGTAGTCAGAGTACTAATAGTAGTAATAGTGGTAGTAATGGTAGTAGTAGTAGTCGTCGTAGAAGGAGAAAGAGTAATAGCAGTAATAGAAGTAGTATTAGTAGCAGTAAAAATAATAGTAGTAGTAATAGTAGTTGTCGTAATATTAATAGTAGTATCAATAGTGTTTTTGCTAGTAGCAGTAGTAGTAGCAGTATTAGTAGTCTTACTTATAGGAATGGTAATAGCAGTTATAGTAGTAGTAGTATTCATAGTAGGTTCAATAGTAGTAATAGCATCATTAGTAGTGGTAGTAGTAATAGTAGTATGTCTATTTCTCCTCTGACAGAATTGAAGGGAGAGGGAGATTTCCACTTACAGCAAAAACACAAAATAGAAAGAGCGATCAACAGCGACGCACAGAGAGAGAGAGACAAGCAAAGAAAGACAGCGGAAACGATAGGACTACTCTACCTACGAAAGGTAGAGTGTATATATAGCAGAAGTGCATACATACTTCCGCATGCATGTGTATGAATGTAAGAGGGTCCGTGTCCTTGTGTGAGAAGAACGTGAAAAACTGGCACATAAGGACTAGCACATACATACATATATATATATACATACGTACGTATTCATACATGCATATGCATACATGCATGTACATACATACATCCATATACAGATGTACATATACACACATACAAATACATACAGAGTGGAAATATTCTTACATACATAATAAACATACATATATACATATGTTACTGATGAACACAAGGAAGGCGTATATATATATATATGTATGCGTGAATAAAGAGTACATATACGTATACGTCGTACGTCTATGTGTAACTGATATGCCGATGGAGAGCCATATTATATACATATATATATATATGGTTACGTGCTGTAAGATATGAGAGAAAATAGATATGAGGCTGTATACATATGGATGTATCTGTGGTGGTGTAAAGGTAGGCAGCAACACAAAAAGTGTGTGGGCCTGAGCGTTACACACAGAGAGAGAGATAGAGAGAGTGATAGATAGAACGAGAGTGATAGAAAGAAGACGATTATCAATGGACGCAGGTCTGAGGGGGTGGTGTAGTTGCATGCAACACATGCTGTTGCACCGTCGGCACTGAAAGACATTTCATACAGCGGGGTACTTCTCTCTGTCTGCTTGTCCATTTTGGTCTCTCTCTGCATCTTCCTCTTTCTCTCTCTCTTTCTCTCGGAGTCTCTCTCTCTCTGTTTTCCAGTCACACCTGCGTCTTCATCTCTTCTTTTCTAAAAGAATGCAAAGATTCTAGATCTACCGAGAGATGCAGAAGAGGAATTAATGACATTTATACAATTTTCCGTGTGGTTGTATGTTCTTGTTTGGTATCGAGTGAATATAATGTTGATGGAGAGTGGTAATGACCAGGAGTCATGATGAGAGCATGCTCAACACCAGCGCGCCTTCATACGTACGCACATAACTATCAGTCAGAACGTGGCTCATTTATATACATATATATATATATTATATATATGTACGTGTATATATGGTGCTTATAGTATATTAGCATATATATATATATGACTTCTATTATATAAATGTTTGGAGAGGCTTTATATAGTTGAGCTATTTAGGAGAAAACTGTCGGAGAGGAGGAAAAAGAGTGGACGAGAAATATGTGACCGCGCACATCCGTGGGCGCGTGCACTCAGAGGGAGAGTGACAGCGAAGAAGGAAACGGTGGAGTGGAAGGATTGCTGTGAATACTGCAGCTCTCTTACCCCTCTCTCTCTCTTTGTGTGTCCTCCTCTCTTTTTTTCTCTCAAATTTTCTTTCTATCCTTCCGTCTCTACATATATATATATCTTAGTGCATTTGAAAAGAGCAAGAACATAATATCAGCAACGCTGAGTGGTAGTACTCCTTCACATACACACATACACGTAGAAAACGCCGTTCAGTATTGTAAAGGAGGCACCTACACGCAAGGGCTACTCGTGCATCAGTACATATACGGGGAAAGGTCTGCGCGTATGTGTAGGTGTGTCGGTGTCTGCACGTGTGTGCGTGTTTGTGCTTGTGTGTTTGTGTGTGCAGTCGTAGTTTTATCCATACATGGGGAAGGGGAGGCCACACACACCTACACATACATACACACACACATACATACGCACACACACACACAAGTATATCAAACACAAGACAGGTGAACGCATGCGTGCCACGCACATACGCATGCATCCACACACGCACACACTCTCACACACTCATGCCCCCACACACATACACACACATACATATTCTGTACCCCCTCTCCCTCATTCCCATACACATATATATATATATATATATATATATATGTATACATACTATATGGCACCCCCTCCCCCACACAAATACACACACACACACATGCACACATATTCTATACCCCCTCTCCCTCACACCCACACACATACACACACACACACACACAGACACACGTATACGTCTTCTTTCCTGCAGAGAAGGAGGAGGAACAGGGACAGCGTAAGGCGGAGTGGCAGTAAGAGAAAAAAAGTCAAGTGAAAATAGAGCCATTGTGCTGGCCACATCCAATCAGCGGATGCGAATTCCAGTCGTCGTACACGTATATCGCAATCTGCATGCATGTGTGTCACTATATATATATATATATATATATATATATATATATGTATTCATGTGTACCTATAAACACATGTATATGTATATTTATTCATATATATATATTTTCATATGTATGTACATACAAATATATGCGTAAGCATATATATATATATTCAAATGTGTGTATATATACATACCTATATATACTGATATATATATATCTCGATTGTGCGGCTTACGTGCTCATTATGTTACAGAAATCCGGTGGTCACAGCGTTTGTGTGGCAGGCCGGGTGGCTGCTCCAACTCTGCGGGAAGTTTTCGGTTGCTCTTCTCGTCTCTTGGTGCTGTTATGAATTTCTTCCGGTAGGTATTACTTATTACGCTGTATTTACATATTTGAATACGCATACTAAGGTAGGCACATATATATATATATATATGTATGTATACACATGTGACGAAATGATATATACATATGTATATATATATATATATATGTGTATGTATACATGTGTGCCTGTGTAAGTGTACAACTGTATACGGATGTACTTAGTGCTGCTGTGCTATTCTTCTGAAAGGTCTTATTCACCCCGCTATATGTAGTCAGACATGACAGTGTAATCTTATACATATTTACACACATAAACCCATGGATATATGTATATATATGTATGTATCTTTTTGTATGGATAGATGGCAACATGTAAGTGTATATATATATATAAGTACGTATGTACGTATCTACTTGGTGTTGCTATGCCATTCGTCCAGCAGGTCATCCAGCTGTAACTGAATATAGTATGACGAAAACTTTTAAGTATACTATAGGTCCACATAGGAATCCCTGTATACAAATATATGTATATATACGTACCTATGTATATATGTATATATGTGTATACGTTCCGCTTGATGTATGCATATATATGTATATGTATATTGCAAATCATATAGAGATGTACATATGTATATTCCTGTAGTCCATATAGTAGAGCCTCTCTGTGAAAGATTTAGTGCTTGTCCGGCATCGTATGTGTATGATCGCTGTCTCAATTTTTCCTGGTATGACTATCTTTGCCATTTGCATCTATATGCTTTTTCCGGCAAAGTGAAAATGAGAACTGAAGGTCGCATACACATATTTATGTATATATACATAAATATGCATACGTATCTACATACATATTTATAGGATGGATATATATTTGGTGTGTTTTCAGGTACTACAGTGTGTGAATCTCTCTCTCTCTTGTAACGTGCTTTTTGTTTTCTGTCGCTCGTAATATACATATATATATATATATGTACATACATATACGTATATATAGGTATATTCACGCGAATAGGCATATGGACAGACAGATACATTCTAGATGGATGTATGTATGTATGCATGTATATGTTGTGTGTATATGTATGTTTGTATGTATATGCATGTATGTATATAGGTGTGTACGTGTGTATGTAAGTATGTACATGTATGTATATAGGTGTGTACGTTTGTATGTACGTATGCAGGGTATGCAGAAGTGCCGTATTACAGCAGTATTTGGGAAGCCACATGCTGAAATAATAGTCTGCTCAATTTTCTTTCTCTTTCTCTCTTCTCTCTGTCTCTCCCGTTCTTGTATCTCGCTTTCTCAGTCTGACACTCTCTCTTCTCTATCTCGCTTCTTCTCTTTCTTTCTCTCACTCTCTCTGCATCACACTCACAGTTGCGTGCTGTTGACGCGCTCCTGTGTATGAGTGTTTAGTCGCTTGTTCCTTGGTGACGCTATCTGTCTTTGTACTGTTCCTATATATATATACATACGCTCTCTCTTTTTCTTACGGACCTTTTCTACCAGCACACCCGACCAATTGTTGAATGCTTGCTGGTAGTGCTGCTGTCGCCGCCGTCCCTGTTGTCCCTGCTGCTGCTGCTGCTGATGTCGCTGTCGCTCCTGCAGCTGCTGCTGATCTTGCTGTTGCTGTACCAGCTGCTGTTGCCGCTGCTGCTGCTGCTGTTGCTGTAGCAGGTGCTGCTGTTGCTGTCGCTGCTGCTGCTGTTGCTGTCGCTGCCGCTGCCGCTGCTGTCACACGTGCTGCTGCTGCTGCTCCAGCACGTGCTCGTGCTGATCTCTTGTAGCTGGTAGTAGTGCTCTCTTGTTGCTGATACTGCTGGTCCTGCTCGTGCTGCTGTTACAGAGGCTACTGCGGCTGATGTCACTGCTGCTGCTGTTGTTAGCGCTGCTGGTCTGTCGTTACTGCTGACGAGGTGTAGTGTATACCGCCGCTACTCCTGATGCTGTTGTCACTGCTGTTGTTGATGCAGTTGCTGTTGCTACATTCTAATTTATGATACTGCTGTTATATTGCTGCTGGCATATGTTTTGGCTGCTGCAGAGACTACCTGGATTGAGAAATCAGTTGTCATCATTAATAGCTCCAGTAACGTTTTCCTTCATGATCTCCTTCCATGTCGCTAGTGCCTGCATGCTCTTCTTCGGCTTTGCTGCAGATACGTTGCTGCAGGTGAGCATACTTCTTTTCTCCTACAAGATATGCATGCAACAGAGTGCTCCCTGCTGCCATATTATCATCGTGTGAGTTCAGAAGTATTCTGTTATTATATGTATATGCTCTATTAGCCCTTCTGATCCCCCCCATACATTTACATTCACTTATATATATATATGTATATATGTATTTTCACATTTATACATACTCGTAGATATAACATTTCCTGTTGATATGTATGATATATATATTTATATGAATGTATATTCATATACATATGTAAATATGCAGCTAGCAATGTATGTATAGTTATATATATATATATTCATATGTACATAAATGCAGCTATCTATGTATGCGGTAGTAACGACTACATTTAGATATATATATGTATTCACAGGTGACTTACAAATACATATGTGTTTAAAACACACGTGTATTTACACACTTTACGTTTTCGCGTATTTCGCATATTTAGACTCGTCAATTTGTCGTCGTACATGTGATCCATTACGTATGCATACAAATGTACGTATATATATATACATATGTATATATATATATATGAATGTGTGTACATATATATATGTATATATATGCGCATGTGTATATGTGACACATATGTATATATGTATATATAGGCATCTGTAAATGTGACACAAATATAAAATATATATATATATATCATATAGGCATGTGTATGTGTGACATATATATATATATATATATATATATATATATATATATATGATGTACGCGCGACCCATCACATATATGTATAAAAATGTATGCATATGTACATGTGTGACCATTTACGCATGCACCATGTACAATAATGTACATATATGTATATAATATATATACTTCCACGAATTTGTTTTCGCCCATGTCTGTGATTGCCTACCTATACATGTGGACGTTAAAAAGTGTGCGAAAGGTCTCCCCAGTATAAATCAATCAACGTATGAGCGTATACATCTCTCTATATTTATCTCTCTCTATATATGTATCTGTATATATATCTATATATATATATTTGTATATATACCGACTACCTCTGTGTTTATATATGTACGTGTGACCCGGTTAGGTTTCTGAATAACATTTTGATTTGAGGACCCATCAACACATATGCATATATATATATGGTGATTATAATAATGATAATCATGATAATTGCGGATTCATATGTATATGTATTGTATGAGTACCTGCTACCGGCTATCATATGTATATCTGTCTACGTACATGCTGTGCGACGTAAGAGTATGGAAGACATTTTTCTTCATATACACAAGCTTAATCGAGGGCCAGCGGCAATGTAGCAGTGTGTTACCTGGCTCTCTGCCTCTGCTGCCGCAGCTGCTGCTGTTGCTAGCAAATGGATACGTATTGCTCCTTCTTCTTCTTCGTCCGCTGCTGCTGTTGCTGCTGCTGCGAGTTCTGCTGACAACGCTGCTGTTGCTGCTGTTTCTGTTGCTGCTTCAGCTCCTCATCCTCCTCTGCATCTCTTGTTGCTTGTTCTCGTGCTGCTGCTGCTGCTGCCAGTGCTGCTGTTGGTTTGATTCCTGCGGACGTTCCTACGCGATTGCTGCTGTCACGGCTGTCCTCCTGCTGCGTGCGTTTCTTAGTCTGCGTACGCATTCTTTACACAGTACACACAAGCTCACTGCTGTTTCTAGTGCTGCTGTCATCGTTGTGGTTGCGTCTGCTTTCTCTCTCTGTGTCTCTGTTTCTGTCGGGGTGTCTCTGATCTGTCTGGCTGAATCTCTTTCTTTCTCCCTCGCTCTCTCTGTCTCTGTGCGTCTCTCGCTTGTTCCCTCTCTTTCTCTCCATCTGTTTTTCCTCCTCTTCTTCTCTCTCGCTCTCTCTCTGAGTATCACTTGTATGACGTGAGACATACGAGGGAGTAACCAACGTGCTGCAGCTCCAGCAGCAACAGCAGGCAGCTTCTTTTCTTGTGACGACTTTTCTTCTTCTCTTCATCACAACCTTCTTGTGCTGCGCTTCTTCGCTTGTGGGTAAAACTGCGCGCAGGCCTACTTGGCAGACCGCGAAATGTCTCTGCAAGACGGAAGAGCAGCTGCAGAGCATGCACCTACATCAATGAAAGTCCTGGATCGCTACTTACACCGCAACTACAGAAGCAACATTCCTATTCCGCTCTAAAATCCAAAACATACATGCATACCCCTCATAGCAACAGGCGTTTATATATACATATATATGTTGGAATACATATGTAGGCACTCAACCATATGTATGTATATATATATATATATTTATATCTGTACATATATGTTTCAATACATATGTAGGGACTCAACCATATATATGTATATATACATATATTTATTTTGGAATTTATATGTAGGCACTCAACCATATATATATATAAATGTGTACATATATATATATATATATATACTTAGCTGTTTGAGTGCATATGTCGGCACTTACCCGTATATATACACATGCACATAAATACATATATATGTATATATACATATATACGTATATATCAAATAAATGTGTTCATGTGCATCTGCAGGCACTCACCCATACATATACAAGTACATATACATATATATATATGTATATGTGTATTTGAATGCATATGTTGGCCTCCCCATGTATATATAAAAAATATGATTGAACACTAATGTTGGGGTAGTCATAGAAGAGATTTTTATATGTATGTTTGTTTGAATACATATGTAGGCACCCACCTACTAGTAGTAGTACTACTCAATATGTAGCAGCCCCTGGTGATTATACAACACAGTGCGCATCTACTATATGACCATTCCTATATCCTTAGCGTACATATATATATATATATATTTCTATATATATTCGTATATTAGTACTCAAGTTGGGACTCGCGTAGTACTCTCTATGTAGCAGGCAGCAAAAATTCATGCGGCAGTGCACATGCGCTCTACCTATATATATATATATATATATATATGCGTACCTCTTTTACTGTGATATATGTATTCACTGTGATATATGTATGAATATATATATATGTGAGCAATTACTTTGTAAGCATTCGCATAAGAGACTCTATTCGGCAGCCAGGAAGGAACATGCACCTGCGCTTGCCTTATTGCATACACATATCTCGTTTATAGACATACACATTCACTGTACAATCAAATATTCCATCTCCGGGTAGCATTCTATCACACATACAAACGTGCCAAGGTGCGCATGCGTATACATATACATGTATACATATATATGCATATATATACATATATATATATATATACATACATATATATATATACATACATATATATACATATACACATAAATGTAGATATATATATATTTATATATATCGGTTACAGTCGTGTTTCAGGACCCCTACCATCTCACACATATATGTGTGACTACTCATGTCTGTTCAACTCATACGACGTGGACGAGCAACATTATGTATACATATATGTATTTATATGTATATGTATATATATATGTATTTATAGTCATATATGAATATATTTGTACGGTTATATACTTCTCTTATTTGTCTATCGATGCTGCTAGCTGCCTCTATCTCTCGTTGTATGCAGTGAGGCTTACGTGTTATATTATGTCTACTTTAATATATTTATCTGTACCAGTATATGTATATCTATTTCTATTGGTCTTTTAATATCAAAATACGCGTATTTCTGTAGAAACAACACACTAGTGGTATCTATCGATGTTGAAGTATCTATATTCATCTCAATCGCTCCATCAATACCTCTCATTATTCACTCTTGAAGATCTGTATCTTCTGTCCATGCACATATATATATATATATATATTTATGTATATATCTCTCTTGTTATCTGACATTCCAGATACTTGCAAATCAATATATGAGTCTGGGTCTGTTAATATCTGTCTTTTATTTGTTCAGCTATCCACATGTATCTCTCTCTTCGTAAATATATATCTGTCTCCCTACCTACCCCTTCCTATGATGTGAGAGCGTCATACGTACGTCTGCTACCTGTCTATATGTGGCCCTGGCACATGGGCGGGTGCCCAAGTAGACATGTATGAAAGTGCGCACTATACGCAGCAGCGTTCAAATTACATGTGAAAAATTTTCATTATGTGAAGGCAGAGAAGCAAAAACAGTTATACATACAAAGAACGGAAGGTAGTTCACACGCACTGTCGCCTGTCTGCCTCTTTGTGTGTAAGGAAGGGTAGCTCGCGACAGCATATACAAACAAGTCAGAACAGGCATGAAGATTATTGCCATTGAGTTTGCATGCCTATGCGCACGACTGCTGCAAAGAAGTCTTTAGAGCGCCATATATTTATGTTATAGTCAGTTTTTTTTATTGAATAATGACCATTGTCTCTTTCAAGGAGACAACGCGTATGGGAGATCCGATCAGCAAATATTAATGCCCCTGTGAAAGAATACGCCGCGTACAACTGTAGCTACTTGTCTACTCGCATGTACACGCGTATGTGTATATATAGATATGTACGTGTGTACATATCTATGTATGTGTATACTTGTTTATATGTATATCTATATATACATGTTAACATTCAATCTATGTATGGTGATGGAGTCGGAAAGACATGGTGGGGATCGGCAAATACGGATGCCGGGTGAAAGTCACAGGAGCTAAAACTCTCCTTCTGCGTATATCCTGTACGCATATGTATATGTATATATATATATATATATATATATATGTAGGTACATGTATACGTAAGCTTTAAGGTGTGTGTGGGAGAGAGAGAAGATATATGTATATAGATGTATGTACATATATTTATATATATATTTATAGACTTCTGTACAAGCGTGAGGATGTATGACGACGGAGGCCTGAGGCTTCAGTTGAGGTGGGTACAAGAGCGTGTTTACATTTTTGTGTGTACATGTCAATCTGTCGAACTCGTGTGGAATTGTTTGTGTGTTTTTCGTGCGTATGTGTGTGCTGAGACTGCGCAAATCCGAACAGAAAGTAGATGTATTTGTGGGCGCATGCATGAATGAACAGCAGTCTCTTTGCAAGAAAAGCAAACGCGCTGCCGTATATGTATCTTCGAGTGCATGCGCAGGTTTTTTTTCTGCGATGGTGGAGAGACGTCGATATGAGGGCTAGCGTTTATATTTATAACAGCCGCCGCAATACACACATACGCATACTACTCGTGCACGAGTTTGTTCGCGTATGTAGAATTTACACGCACGTGGGAACAGACACATCCACTCACACACAACTGCGTTCACACGTATGTGTGCACGCCTATTTATGCATACATAATACAGGTACAAACGTGTGACGTCTACACTCAAACACGTATATTCACATGCATTTGAGTCTGTCTGTGTGTGTCGAGGCAGTAGCTGAGCAGTGACGGAGTAACGCACGTAGGTCTGGATTCGTGCATACACAAAATTCACAGGTTCTTCTAAACATAAACGGAAAGGCACATACGGACAAGACGCATGGGTGCTTATGTGCGTATATATATATATATATATGGCTTCGTTTGCTGTAGTAGCTAAACCAAAGAGAAGTTGAAAATCTGCATGTACAAACAAATGTATTGTTTAGTTCTTGCTCGCTTTCTCTTAGTACTTACGATGCAGATACGTATAGAGCGGTACCCCGTAGCTTCTAATACATACGATCTGCAAGTTGTAAATAACGCCAGAACACGCACAGGTAGGTCTCGATTATCTGAAAGGCACATGATGGTTGGATACGCGTGCACGTAGAGGCACGCAAGACCCATTAAGAAGGGGACTTCCACGTGGACGTGCAGGTCGGTTGCCTCTATTGTCCTTTCCCTTTGTATTGCTGAGCTCACATTCTGCGTCGACGCGTGTGAACGGGCGACACACAGATACACCAGAATATCACTGCTGTACACTGTTGCCTCATGTCAATAGCTATACACACGACGCGTGTGAACGGGCGACACACAGATACACCAGAATATCACCGCTCTACACTGTTGCCTCATGTCAATAGCTATACACACGGCTTTATAGTAACAGATACGTATGTTGCACAGTAGGTTGACTTGGTTGCTCTACTCCACACGTCATCGGCTTGTTACACAAGAATGCTGCGTACGTATGTAAAGATGAGACGCGAGATATCGAAACGAAAACAAAGCGTCTCATACTGAAGGGAACGATCAGAGGATTTCCCTGCGCAGCATCTGCCTGCGGCCGCTCCAATGTGGGGTTTTCTCGTGATCGTCTTGATTCGCAAAGGAGGCCTATGTGAGCCTTTAAATGATGCAAGCAGGACCTACTGGCATAACAGTGATATCCATGTTCACGCCAAAGGTCCCGTTCCGGCATTTTTCCATTCATATAAACCGCGTTCCTTCAAACATGAGTGCATAGACGTATTATATATATATAGGTAAGTGTGTAGAAGCAGCTCCCTACGCAGGCGTGTGAACGGTTGTTTGAGTGTATATGTGCTAGAAGCTGTACGTGTACACGCTCACGCCACGCACCGCATCGTTACACATACCCTCTTTCATATATAACTGTATAGGACCATGTATGCGTATGATTGTCAGCTGAATAGGTGAGGAGGGTACACACATTCACCTCGTCGTAGAGATACAGGTGAGAGAAAGGACCACCTGCTGATGGACACCATGCACTCAAAAGGATGCTGTGGAGAGCATGGATGCACGTCAACATTTCTCTAGGTGCATGGATGCTTCTACGCATGTAAATATGTGGTGACAGACATCATCATCTCCTGCAAACAGCGATAGCGGGGCATTTCCTTCTCGCTGCGATAGACTGGAGAGGCGGTGCGGTGCAAGCAACCTTGCACCATGAGGAAAGTCTCAACGCTTGTAGGGCGTATACAAACGCGCAGAAATGCATATACTTGTATGCATTTCCCTGCGCATAGATGTAGAGGAACAACTGGCACACGCCGGCGTATCTCCACTCACTGAAGAATACACGCACATACACACGTTCTATTGGATTAAGTGCGTTGGAGCTACGTGCGACTCTGTACCGACACATGTTTACGCGTGCGTAGACCCATGGATGGGTACATAGACTCTATATGTATGCGGGCATGCGGGAGCACATACTACGTATACATGCGTATGGGGAAATATTAGAAGTATATGTTGTTCATCTTCCAGCTAGCCGCTACCCGTCATAGACACGTCGATGACGTGCCTCTGAAAACTGCAATTTAGGAAACGTACCTGCGTGTACAGCCACGCCTCGCTCGTTGCTTGTATCAGCATCCGCTTAAAAGGTTCCAATCTTTACGGCAGCGGTCGCCAGTCGTGAACGCCGTCTGCAGACAGCGTCCTAAAAAAGCGCCACGGCACTAATAGTTGCGGTTGCCGATAAGTTGATTGATGAAGGAAGTGGTACATACTACATACATGCCAGTGTCCATTTACAAGTTCATGGCAGGGACATGCAGTCAGTCTCATACTTTACAGCGAGCGACGAAGCCCATCCGCGAGACAACAAAAATCTCGACTACGGCCGCATCTTCTAACGCATGCCGATAACAGTCGAATGATGTAGTGCTCGCGCTAGAGTTCATCACTCTGTTCGAAGAGTACATTGCCATCTAGAGTGGCACGCATAGATGCTTTAATGGAAATCACATCGTCACCTAAAGCTGCATAGATATACGTAGAGGATAGGAAGACCGGACACGCAGTACATAAGTGTTTACTGACCATGGAGCAAAAGCGTAGTCAAATCGTGCGTGAAAGGGGAAGGGAATGGACGGATGAGCTTGGAAGCCAGAGCACCCAGCTAGAGTCGGCTGGGAACAGTGAAACGGTAAAAACGGCTTCCTTGGAGGGGATGTCATACGTGAATGTACTTGGTGGCAAAGAAGTATAACATGGCGATTCCACTCAACTGAAGAGCATATCCAGCCGCAAGTGCAAGTCATGAGCGGTACATATTATCCGTGGGCTGAAGTGTGTGTGGAGCACGTCTACCCTTTGTGGAGGGGAACGAGCATCGTGTTGGGCGCTTCAAGCAGAGGGCAGGCAACAAAATAATTTGTCTTGAAACGAGGGATTCCTCCCTAACACAGGTATCAGAAGTCGAGCATAGGTGTAAACACGTCTGCGGTGCTTCACGGCGGCCTCAGGCACACTAATGGTGTGGAAGGCGAATTCGGCAGCTAAAACGTCTGGTTGCTTCCATCGCAGCCAAAACTTCTCGTGGAAGCATGGTACTTCTTCCAGCTGATGAAGGCATCTCGGTAGGAGAGGGATGTGCAGAAAGACGTCCCTAACGCTTTGTGGAGTCACTAACCTAGAATGTGTGTGCCAAATTGTGTGCAGTCATGCAGGCGCCACTCTTGTCGTGCTTCTGTAACAAGATTGCAGATGATGAAGATTGTCTGGTCTGATACGCACACATGTGTGGGCTACATAGCATGAAGCTCGTCAAGGCAGGAAGAGCGCAAAAAAAGAGGGTAAGGGGGCGTGCAGGCGGATTTGCCTCATGATGGTGGAGGCTTCAGGATGCTGGTGTACCCACAGGCACTGACAGGAAAAGCATCCTACTCTCAAGAACTCCACGTCGATCCCCATGTTTTTTCACCTGCAAGTGATGGCGCGAATGCTGTCGCTCACGAGCAGTAGGAGTGAAGAAACACGCTTTTTGTGCAAGTACAGTGTACCCAAACGAACAGCAGGGGCACCTATTATGAATCAACATGATGCAGGCGCAGACGAGCTGTAGGGGTTGATGCGTGTGTAGTGATGCAGTGTCGTGCGTCTTCCAATGCTGGCTTGTCGGAGTCTAGTAGAATTTGCTGAAACTTTCGATGATGTGTGATACGTGAGTTTTAAACAGTGCTGCATTTATGACCGGGGTGTAACATCGTAGGCCTGGAGAAATGTTCAGCTGCGGTATAACATGCAAACATACAGTGACCCATGCATCTCTCACACTTCACGTCGGCCTAACGTCACGATCTGAAAGAGAGGAGGTCGGTCAGCGTCGGTGGACGAGATATACGAGGACAGCCAAAAAATTAACCAGCAACACTCAGCTCTTTGCCTTGATGTGACCCAGTGCATACGAGGCGCACGCGTGTTTGTAGTACGTCTGCTTTCTGTGGGCCTCTTGGCCCGACACCGTAGACTCGTTATCACTGTTGCTCTTCGATGAAACTGTCCGCATAAACAGATCCCCTGGCGGGGGAATTCACAAGTCCACTCCCATACGACACTCTTCCTTTGCTTAAAAGCGAGATCTGTATATCTCAGTCTCACGTAACTGGTAGTAGCCAGTCACAGTCCTCGAGCGCTACATCAGCCGCACCTACAAAGGAGACGACTAGCTATTCTGTGAAAAAGTGTCGCTGTAGATGCTTGTAAAGACCAACTGAGAATTTTAGAGAGTTGGTCGTTTCGTAACTTGAGACGTGCAAACAGCGTGCTACGGATACGCACAGCTACCACCACGCTTGTGCCGCACTATGTGTAAGTATCAGAACGAGACACGTCTCGTTTTACTCGGGTGCCTTCTTTCCCTGCTCCACGCGCGCCCACGTGAGCAAGGCATACAAGCTATTTCAGATTTCCGCTTCCCCGGTTTCGCAGGAGCGGAACACTCAAAGTATCGTGTAGTTGGGGGAAAAGCACTTCCTTATGCATCTTACCTCCACTTGCTTCATGGCTAGCATCCCCCCTTAACTTCCCTACTATATGTATCTCTTCCATGACTTCTTCATCTCTCCTGTTTTTTCGATTTCGTGTGTCCATCAACGTGGTACTCGTATATTCCGCTGTCATCAAAGACTTTTAAAGATGTGAGGCAGTTAAGGGCACATACTTGTGGTCTTTGTACCTGCTGTTTTCACTCAGAGCTGTTTATAAACTTGAACTACACGTGTAGGGGTAGGCGATGCTGCGCTGCTCATCTTACTGTGGCGACAGTAGGCGGTCCACGTTCGTCATCGCAGACAAAAGAAAGCATAATGGGTGTTTTTCCTAGTGCGGCAGCACACGTCAAGGCGTCTTTGTCCCCTGCTCAGGATGCAGAAAAAGTGAAATTTGGCTCGGTTCTTCTATGCATGCCTCCTAGGCCAGCATACTTGACTGCCACCACTGACGTCGTCCGGCTCCTCCAGTCTGTAAGCACCGACGACCTACCCTTAGGGACGCGCGTTGTTGCCTGTAATGCATTCGAGGTCTTCTCTATCACTCATGCAGTCCAACAGGGATCGTGGCTTACTGATGTATATCCTTTTGTGCAGACTCTTAATAACCTGATCACTGCACGTGCCAACTGGAATCACGGATTCTTCGGATGGATATTCCACACGTAGTACCTTTACAAAACGTATTGCAATCTAATAATTCTGTAAAGCTCGTAAATCAGCGGTTTTATCCATTTTCAAGCTCACATCTGCATTTTGGCTCCGTTCCACTCACGAAGAAGCCATCGATCCCTCCTAATGAGGTATTCGCCGTGTGTCTCCGGAGCTCCCGCACGATAAGCAGCCTTTACAAATACGTTTGCAAATGCGTGACAGACTATTGACGTATACGCCGCTGCTCAAATATAGCAGATGCACCATTAGTCAACTCCCCACATACTGTGTACAGATATATACTGTATCTTCACGCTGTTAAACTCCTGCAGATTGTGCGTTTTCTCTGAATGCGTCCCCCGACTTCCGCCTCCGTCTACTTTCTGAAAGCCCTCATGACTTCCAGGCCGTTGTTCAAGTATAGCGAAAGTACAGCCTCATGTGAAAATCAGTCGGTGTCCGCATGCGCCTGTCCATGTGCACGGCAGGGGCCTCGTCGGGGTCAAGGGGGTCTGTGCCCAAGGCATGTTTCCGCTTGTGATGAGATACTACTACTCAAAATTGAAGGGATAATGTCAAACATGTGCTCTTTACCTTCAGTCTTCATCCCCGTTCAGCCTGCTTGCACTTCCATATTAGGGTGTCTTGCAACTTGTGTCAGGAATTGTAGGATAACTTTCGTCAACATCTCTTGCCCTTCCACTCGACACGAGAGCGACTAACGGAGATCCTATTTTTTATGAATCTGAAGCCTGTTGCTTTTGTATCTTCAAATTTATTCTTCCGTGCCCACACACTTCGACGGCTCTTTATTGCCAAACTGTTTTCCTCATAATCATTTTCGGTGTCCGTGACCCCCATCCACACCCCCCTTACCGCACTTGATGTCTCGTTGGTGTGGCTTGTTTATAGAGAACCCCGTTCCTTCTTCGCGTGGGAAATTTATCGCGGTGCTGTGTCTCTAGCACAAATTCCGCTTTCCAATTCAAGGAATTTGTCAGGATTGAGTTAGAAAGTGAGAATTAGTCAGGAGTCACGAGACCCTTCTTGACTGTTTCCCGCTTCTATGTAATGAGGTGAAATCCGCACATTTCTTAGAGAAGGCGCTGCGCTCCTTTTCCGTGCCGCATACACTCCAGTCTGAAGAACGGCTTTCTCCTTTCGCCCTCACATGTTTTTTTGTGTGGCAACAGGGCTCCTGCACTCAAATGCAGTCAAACAAAAGGGTGGGTGTATGTTTTGTACGGTCGTCCTCAACTCGCCAAACTAACAGAGTCGGTGCGCGTGTAGTAGTCAGCATATTTGTGCGCATATTTCTCGTACTGCTCCGTGCACTTCAGTCGGAATAGAGTAGCCACCAAACACGAATATATATAAGTTATAGCAGTACACATTGTATATACATAGCCCGTAAGAAGGCTCGTAATCAGTGGTACATTCGTTTCTTTCGAAGTCTTTGTAAAAAAGATCTTCTAGAATAGACTCACAAAGCAACAAAGAAACATAAAAACTTTGTGTATCTACTATTACACATCCCACCCTCACCAGCGCACTACTCCATACTACTCATCCCCATATATATATATATGTGTGAATACCCGTAGGGGACATACACATGTGTATATGGAAGCTTACCTTTGAAGCAAGCGTCTTCTAGCAACGTACATACATACTAGCAGTGCAGACGAATTTTTACAACGGACGAGTTAACAAATAGGTTTGATCAGCAGCTCCATTCCCTTCTCGTAGGCTGGAGAAGTCAGAACGTGGCCATTCTAAAAAAAAAAGGAGACACCGGCTGTTTCAAACACGCAGCTCTAGAAGGATATAATTGCGACCCCACTACATTTTCCTTATACGGCTCCAGACGCGTCAGTGTTGGCCGTACTCACTGCCAACAGCTTGACTAGGAACTAACAACAAAAAGTATCCTCTGCGCCAAAAAAATGAAAGCGCCACCAGCCATTGATGAAGCTCTCCCGTGGGTACGACAGCTGGGCTTTATTGCTGGCGAAACTCTTCTCTTACTAACACAGCATCAGTTTTCACCATCTAGACCACCCCTCCACTACGTTGATAACAAGTATATAGTAGTAGTGTACCTCACTTACTACTCTCTCCTGAGGTCTAGTATACCTCACGTACTTGAGATATGTACATATCTTTGCAAATAAGTGACTATAACTGTGTTTCTCTGTTGCATACCTCTCTCCTGCTTTATTCATATATATCCGAGTTAAAGTATCTATATTTTCGTGTTGCATTTTTCTCTCACACTATTATGCATCTAAATTAACGGAAATATATACTTCAGTTCTATGACGCATGCCTCTCTCACACTTTCTCATATCATCTTGCGTGAACACATCACTCTTCTTATGCTGCATGCCTCACGCACACTTCTTTCATGGTCTTCAACGTGAACATATATATATATATATATGTATGATTTGGCGTTGCATGCATCTCTATTACATCTACTCGTGCTATGCATTTGTTGTATGTATCTGTGCTGCTTCGCCCGGTCGTATGAACCCCCAATATCACTCCAAAAATATATTTATACGTGGTGCATGCATCTTCCATATTTCATTTCCCATCACAGGGGACTGTTGTCCTGGGTGTTTTCCTTTGCATCCTCGTGTCTAGCGGTCTTCCAATATACAATACGTACAATTAAGGGGCTTCGCTACAAGTAGCTGCCTCTTACACAAAATGTATGCACTCCTTACGCCACCAGCTTTGACTCCTATACTTTCAGGTGTGTTTTCTCTGCATGTGCTACTTCACCTGTTTCTACGTATGAAAGCCCTCATATTCATGATAGTGACTGCCTTAGGAAAGATTGCTCTATCCACACATACATTTCCCACTAGTATTGTGTATATACAACGACATATATATAGAGAGAGATATATGTTTCTATCTATCTATCTACATGTATATATATGTATATCGACGTGGTACAGTGCTTGTATTTCCTTTGGTGCTTGCCCACCACGCACACTTTTTGCGTCTGACTTTTATTCGCACAACATATTTTTTTGAGTGTAAACAGTAGCTGACACATACACATTTTGTTTTTTTTTTGTTAGATATATAGATGTGCATGTATTCCCTTCTCTATCACTGATGTTGGAGACAACGAATGTCCTAAAAAGCCTTATGTACTCTGTTGCTGGGTCTCCTACAGCAGCCGTCCTCATATACGCTTTGCAGCTCTACCTCATCTGTCTATATATATACATGTATATTTGTAGATATCTGCATACATATATACGCAATCATATATATATATGTATGCATATATATATATATATATATAGAGAGAGAGAGAGAGAGGAACTGAGCTCTGAGATATAGATGAGGAAGGGATACTCGTAGCAATGATAATATACTTGTGGGCGTACATACAGCTATATATATATATATATATATATATATATATGGGGATGACTGTCTATGACTTCACGTCTCTTATCTGTAGCAATAGACTCACGACGTTCCACATATTCATGCGTACATATGTGTATATATATATATATATGTACGTATATACCTACACGCATTGAGCACTTTCGAGTTTGCAAGAGGGCGTACTGATTGTACTGAAGAATGATGTATCTTGATAGCTGTGTAGGCTGTGAAATGCACGCATTAGAACGCGCACGTTCGCACTGGTGAGTGTACTGCGCCCTCTGCCTGGCAGCTCTTACAGAGTTTTATTTAAATGTGTATATGTATGCGCCCTATTGGCACTTTACATGTGTATATTAGTGAAAATGTGTAAAATATTGAAGTGCTCAAAGAGGAAAACTACGCCTATATGAAATCACATTATTTATATATACTTACTTGTACATTTATATGAGTTGTGTAAGCGTACTCACGTACCAATACGTATCAAGGAGCACTACGCGTATCTGACACTACGTCATCTGTATATATATTTTAATATACATACGTGTATATATACAAGTCGTGTAAGCGTAAACATGTACGAAAACGCATACACCCTCGCTCCTCTGCCTTTAAGCTCCTACGCAAACACATATATATATATATACCTCTCATGTGTATATGTGGGTGTATGGATGACCTCCGTCCCGTGTGTACGTGAGGTGCAGCAGCAGCAGCAGAAGCAGCACCAGCAGCAGTAAAACCAACAATCGAATAAGATCTTTTAAAGCGTCTCCAATACTGAAATATATATATATACATGCATATAAATATTTGTATACATACATTTATATGCATAAATACATACTATATATATATGTATGCACATACATACATAGATATAACATATATGTATATATGTGCATATATGTATGTATGTATAGATATAAACGTGTGTACTTCATATATACATATACTGAGTCGTGTAGGCGTATAAGACGTCTACAGACGTACACCACCACTTTTTTCACCGTGGAAGGTGTGAGGCTGCATGAATGGTGGACGTTGCATGCAGAGAAAGGAGTGGTCATTAGCACTGATGTGGTGTTTCTGTGTGTGAATGAATATACATATATCAATATATGACGGTTTGAAAAACGAAGTACTCCATTTGAGTGAATGCCAGCTAAATTACCTATGTATATCTCGCTTTCTCTTTCATCCGTAAGCGGTGTACTACTATCTGCTTGTTGTGTCTGTTGATGATTTATAGGTGGAGAAGTACCGCCCCAGCACCTTGGATGCTGTAGTAGCTCATGAAGATATTATCGCTACAAGTATGTTTTCTTTATTTTCTGTCTCTTTTCTCCTCTTCTTTTTCGTACTCTCTCTCTCTGGGTACAATACGAGCTTATTTGACAGGTGTTTCTTCGTCTACTGATGACACCTGCGCGTTTTGTGCGCGTATGTGTGTGTGTGTGTGTGTGTCCCCTCCTGTGTGTGTATGTACGTGTGACTGGATGCATAATTGTATCTACATATCTGTATGCATGTCTCTGCACGCATATATATGTCTATCCCTGTATGTCTCCGTTTATGTATGCATGTACGTATATACACACATATATATATGTATATATATGTATTTGTTTGAGTCTCTCTTTCTCTATTGGCATGTCGCCTTTCTCTCTCTTTTTCTCTCTTTCTCTCTCCTTTACTATTTGCATGTCGTCATGCTCTCTCTTTTTCTCTATGTGCATAACATCTCTCTCTCCCGGTGTAACGCTTGTAAACGTGCATCAAAGTTGTCTACATGTGTATATGTATGTGTCTAGGTATATCTTTCTATAATATGGCTGTGTATATATATATATATTCGTGCTCAATAAAACGAAGAGCCTTCAAAAGTTCCAGTATATATCAAGATATATATGTATATATATACATATATATATGTACATATATATATATATATATATACTTGTATGTAGAGTGAATACGTGAACGTTCTTCTACTGTAGTATTTGTGACACCGACTACATTGGTGACATATACACACAATATAGAAAAATCCTGATAATACATATACTAGTAATATATATATGTATATTACATATGTATATTTATATATATATATATTTATATATATGAGATATATATGGAACTCACTCATACTTTCCCGATGTGATATTCGACATAATAGTCACTACGTGGTACATATACAATATTGTTACTTTGTATATATATATATATATATATATATATATGTATCTAGACTGGACATATATACCAGTGTGACTTTGTGTATATATATATATATGTATATATATATATGTTTACATCGATAAGGGACATATATGGTATTCTTACTTTATGTGTGTATTTACGTATATGTATGTATATATATATATGTACATGATACAAAAATAATAGTGTTACTTTGCGTTTGTAACTATATATATATATATGTATATATATATATATATATATATATATATATGCAGATGGGACATACATAAAACTGTCATTGAGTATGTATATGTATATATATGTATATATCGAGATGGGAAATAAATCATATAGTTACTATATGTATATATATGTATATAAATGGGACATATATAATATTGTTACGTTGTGTATGTATACATATATATGAATGTAAATGGTATATATATATATTAAATTGACGCTTTGTGTGTATATATATATGTAAGTGGGACATGTGTAATATTGTCATTATGTGTGTATATACATATATATGTAAGTAGGGCATACGTAATATTGTAACTTCAAATGTATATATATATATATATATATGGAAGCTGTATGATAGCTAGTGTCGGATTAGAAGATATACCAAAATACTTAAGCCTATGAATTCGTACACGTCTTGACTTTTCTCAGTCAAATTATGTCTTGCTATCTCCTCGAAACATATCGGCCAATGTGTGAATTCATCATACGTATATACACATGTATTCGTGTACACACGTATGCGCATATATACATATATATATATATATATATACGTATGCGTATATACAGATATATGTATATATATATACAGATGCTCAGAAGCTCGTGGATGGATAGGCAATATTATGATTACATTCAATGATATACGAACTTATCATATCATCATACTTCAAAGTCCCTTATATGTATTCATACTCGCGTGCGTGGTACATGAGGCTATGCATGCATACGTCCGTACGTGCTTACCTCAATATACATACACAGCATATACATGAGTATATACACGTGTGCATTCATACGCAGGTACTCATAGTACATTTTTATCTATATGACTATAAATACGTACACATATATACATATACATCGGTATATAAATATATATGTGTATGTGTGTGTGTGTTGTACGTTACATGTGTGCGTTTATACGTATGTTCTCATCGTACCTGTATATATCCATATACTAATATATATATATATATACATATATATACCCATATATATATATATATATTGTACATACATGCGTGCACTGATACATATGTTCTAATCGTACTTAAATTTATATATTCGTATATATATATGTATTAGTGTGTATGCATGCACTTCCAGTATTCTGATGTATCATTAGCGACACTTAATGCAGACGGGGGGGAGCCTGTCGTGAGCGCACATGTCTTTCTTTTCTTCGTTCCCTGCTTCGTTCTCTTCTTCTTTTTCTTTTTTCTTTCCCTTTTTGTTCCCTTTGCATTTGTCAGACAGACAATGCAGTCTCACTGCCTGTGTATCTTACCGTTCACGTGTGTCTATGTGTGTATGTCTGTGTCTGTCAGCCTCCTCGTCTGCTGTCTGTACCTTCCTTCTCTCTTTTTCTCTCTGTCTCTCCCTCTGTCTGCCCGTCTCTCTCGTACTTAGCTCCCTTTCTCTCTTTGCTTCTTCTGCAGTCGCTTGTATGTAATTACGGTGTTCTGTTCGTGCAAGTGCCATTATGCCCATGTGCTATTTGCATTGACACTATACATATATAATTATTATTCAGTATTCGCTGTTTTGATTATTATTGAACTATACTGAATCAGCATATATTACGCAAATTGTTGTTTTGGACTCAATATATATGCGATGACCACTAAACTATACTAAAACATATATATATATATACATTAATATTATGGACTCAATATATGCGATGATTATCGAACTATACTATATCAACATATATACACACATTGCCATCATTGTCATATATACATCATTTTTTGTATATGTGTGTGTGTATGTACATCCATCTTTGTGTGTACATTTGTGTGTGTGTGTATATGTGTGGGAGTGTACGTTACTGCGTAAGATTGTAGCTAGTGCAGTCGTAAAGACCATCTCTCCTCCTTCTCAACTCTCGTTCGGGCGGTGTATTCGGTATGTATGTAAGGGTATTAGCTGATATAAGTCTAAAGACATTACCAGTAGTCTTAGTTTGTTTGCGCCAGTGCTGCTGCTGCTGCTGTTGTTGCAGAGTTGTACCTACCACACGTGGCTGCTGTTGCTATTGCTCTTGCTGATGAAAGCGTAGCAGTAGCTTCTTTTACTGCTTGTCTGGATGCGGTACTGCTGCTGCTTCTTCTTCGTCTGTTGCTTCTGCAGAAGCACTGACATCAAGCGTGTCTGTTCGGGTCTACTTTTATCTACTGCCGGTACTCTTCCTCATATTGCAGAGATAAATCTACCCATAGTGCCTGTTAGTATCTGCAACGAACTCCTGCTACTCGTCTTACTATCGAAATACTTGTAGCAGCAGCGTCCATCAGCACGTATTCATATCTGCTGCTGTTGCTGAGCTTACAATAGCAGCATTGTGTGTTCAGCTCCAATGCCGCTGCTGCTAGTGCTGCTGCTAGTATTATAAAGAAACTAGCTGCTGCACTATTGTTCAACTGTGTCTTCTACAATTATTCTACTACTACTACTATCATTAGTACTACTATATGACTCTTGCTATTACTACCACTACTACTGTCGCGCAGTGGCATACACGTTTAACGTAACAGCAGCGTGGAGGATCGCTAGGATGTATGTAGTAGTAGTAGTGGTAGTAGTAAGTGGTGGTAGTAGTAGTAATAGTGAACGTAGTAGTAGCAGTGGTAGTGCTGCTGCGGCTGCTTCTGTTCTTCCCGTTGTACACAGCGCAGCCCCTGCAGCAGCAGCTTCTCTCGGTATAACTAGCACTCGTCCTATTGCTGCTGCTACTGCAGACACGACAACCACTATCATAGCAGCAGTGTCTATATTGCGTGTAACTAGTACTGCTTTTTTTTCAAGATTCCGGTAGCACTAATGTCTCTCTGTCTGTGTGTATTTCTGTATGTGTGTGTGTGTCTGCCATTGCTGCTGCTACTGCAGATATCACCACCATCGTAGCAGCAGCAACAGCAGCCTCTATGTGTATGTCTCTTACTACTACTGCTGCTGGTGCTGCTATTGCTGTGCTATTGCAGCCACCCTCACCATCGTTCGCAACAGTCTTTACTTACGTGTGTACCTTTCGTGTTGTTGCCAAGCGTACTAGCAGTATCCATCGTGTCTCTCTGTTTGCATGTGCCAAAATTTGCTGCTGCTATTGCAGACTCCACCACCATCATTGTAGTAGTAGTAATAGTAGCAACAGTGTCGTCGGTTTGTATCTGCTGCTGCGCTCTCGCAGCCAACTGAGTGGTGCGAAGACTGAATTCTCAAGCTTCGTATGACTATATGTATGTATGTATGTACGTATGTATGTATTTTGCATATATGTATGTATACGTGTACGTATGTTTGTATGTGTATGTGTGTCTGTATATATATATATATATATATATATATGTTTGTTTGTGTGTGTGTGTGTGTGATGTTGTTGACTGCCGATTTGCAGTTCGTCAGTATGTAAAAAGAGGACAGCTACCACATCTGCTCTTCCACGGTCCTCCTGGTAAGACAGACAGAGACAGGAAAAGTAAAGAGAGAATAAAGCGAAGCAAACACAAATATATACATGCATTCATATGTATACATGTATATATTAATTTACATGTATGTAATTGTATACATACATATATATATATTTATATATATATGTTAAAGAGAACATAACCGTTTGAAGGACAGCAAAGGTCATAGATTGTTCATATAGAAAGCTCCTTCGTTCCTCATGACGACAGCAGAGCTCCTACATAATTGATATAGGGAGCTCTTACCACTCCTTTCAGTACTATTGCAGAGCTCCTATATGGTTGATATAGGAAGCTCTCACTGTCCCTTTCAGTACTACTGCAGAGCTCCTATATGTGTTTCTTTTTTATTCGGAGAGCTGTCCCTCCCTTCTTGTAGTATTACTACCGCAACGCTCTAGGTGTTATTATTGTTTGACGAAGAGCTGCTCGCATCTTTGATCTGAAGACCTAGCACCTTCTTTTTTTGTGTAAACGAAATTGTCTTTTCTTGTACTTGTGAATTAGACGGTGGAAGTTGTAGAAAGAGAGTTCGCTCGGAGGTATGCTGGAGAGAAGAGTTCCTAGACAAGGAGCTGTCGCCGTTTCCACTTCACCAATATTGTGGCGGTCGTGTGGGTTGTTCTGATTGATGGGAACTCTCCTTCTTCTTTTTCTCTCAGTAACACAGCACGCAGTTGTTTTTACAAAGAGAGTTCTCCTGTTCTCAGAAAGACAGAAGACTTGCCATGCTACTACATGAGGTGTCGTCACTACGTGGCCTCGGTATAACAAAGAATTCTCACGTGTTTTTCTTCGCGGAAAGCGGCTGGGGCGCCTGTGGCGAGTAGATCGAGTATCAGACGTCATTCACCCGGCGAGGGCCCGTCGAAGTCGAGCTCTCCTTTTCTCTCTTTGTTTCAGTGGTAGTTTCACGAATTATTAAAGGAGAAATCCTCAAGAATACATACACTTTGATTACGTGTGCTAGACTTATATATATGAGAGCTGACGTTCCGTGGCTCAGATGTACGTTCACTGGAGATATGAAGAGATCGCCCTTAGATATGTGTTGCCTTGAGATGTTTCCAGAACTCCTGTGTGGAAACTCTCACACTAAGTATAAACAAGTATGCTCAGATTATCTGTGTTCAGACTTCTCTCTCTGTGTGAGCTCTTACGGTAGATATATATATATACATATACATATATATACATAAATTTATATATATATGTAGATATCTGTATGCTCATGGGCAGCACACCTTCTTCCTACACGTTTTTTTTACGTGACAGACACCCCTTGAAGCGAGGAACTAGACAGACGTCGAAGAGAGGGAAAGAGGGAGGGAAAGAGACAAAGAGAGATCTATTCTTTAAGTAGCAGACGTGTTTGTGGCGTACAGAGTCTCTATCGATGTGTGCATATGATTCTCTCTCTCTTTTGTTTCTCTCTCTCTCTCTCACGATGATCACACTTACTATATATTTCTACAAATTTAAGCCACAACGATATATATGGTCTAATATGTGTGTATGTTTATGTCCGGGTAGCAGCACAGATGTGTTTGTGTGTATGTGTGTGTGTGCATGTCTGTTGTCGCGCGCGCAGAGGCTTGAGTGGGTTTTGTATGTGCTTGCGTGTCTGTGTGTCTGTATATGTACGTGTGTGTGTACGCGTGTGTGTCTGTCTGTCTGTCTGTCTAATCTGTGTCTGTGCTGTCTGTCTGTCCATGTGTGTGTGTGTGTGTGTGTGCATATGTCTATGTATGTGTATAAATATGTGCACGTGTATGTGTGAGTATGAGTATGCTTGTGCCAGTGATTGTATGTATGTATGTATGTATGTATGTGGTGTCTGTGTGTGTGTGGGTGTGAGTCGTTGAGGTGTAGCGACACATGACTGGTAGTCGGGTGTTTGCAGTTTCTGCCTCTGTGGCGCGTGATGTACACGTGACTAATGGCTATTATTAGATCAGCACGACGGGTGTAGTAGCGATTCCAATCAACTTCGCGGTAGTGTGTGCTCGCCACTGAAACCCCAAGTCGTCTCTGTATATATCCTCATGCTGCATGTACTGCCTCACAATTACAGATGGTGCCATGCTGCTCTTCTGCTTCTTCTTCTTCCTCTTTTTCTCGGTTTTCTGTCGCGGGGTGAAGTTTCTGCTTCTGCTGCTTTATCACACATTCGTCACTCTGTCTGATGGTGCTCCACGGCTACATCCTTGGTGCTGGAGTGACACTTCCACTGCTCTTCGGGCGTTTCCGTCTTTCTGGTACTGCAGCTCTGCTGCATGCGGCTGGGTGGGGGGGAGCTGCAGCCTGTAGTGCTGTTAATGGGGTATGAAGAGAGGTGTTTGCTACTGTAGTGGCTGTCCTGCAGGTGCAGTAGCGTTGTTGCGTTGTGATGTTCGAACAGTGCTGCCAGGAATGAGTTGTGAGGTTCCGCTTCCTTCGTTTTCGTCGCGTTGCTGCATTGAGTATTGCTATTCGGGAGAGAAAGAAGAGCATCAATTAACTCGTAGTTGCACAGCAGTCAGAGGCTCGTCGTTTAGAATGTGACAAAACGTCTTCTCCACACAAGAAACGGATCGTTGCTCTTGCCATTACCGTATTCATAATGCAGCTTAAATCTGTAAAAATGAGTTGTATATACACACTACGTGTTGTTACTGGTGCACACATGTGGTGAGTGTGGTAAGCATACCCACACACACTGCATGTTAGTACTGCAGCACGCATATCATATTATTTCTGGGGTCGTGTATATATGCGCACTGCGTATTGTTTCTGCACCACACATATTAGGAGTGGTGTGGAGGTCCCACACACGGTGTGACTCTACTGCTGCACATATATGAGTAGTGTGGTGTATATGTACATACATACACACACACACGCACAGAAACACACACTGCGTGGTATTACTGCAGCACTTATATCAGCAATGGGATGGTGTACATACACACTGTGTAGCTCTACGGCTGCACGATTGTCAGGAGTGGAGGCGTGTGTATATACACTATGTATATTGTAACTGCAGCACATACGTCATATTCGCTGTGGGTTGGTGTGTACATACACACTGCGTAGTGTTACTGCAGCAAATATCCATAGTGGATCGTCTATACGCTTATACTGATAGCTAGCTCGAGCTAATATTATGAACTACAACTACGCTTAGTACGTGTGCACGCGTGATAATGATAATGTGGTGGTGGTGGTGGTGATGGCGGTGGTCGTGCCTCGGGTCGCTGAAACGTACGTGGCGGTGTGTGTGTGTGCAGGGACGGGGAAGACGTCAACGATACTGGCCATTGCCCGAGAGTTTTACGGCACACAAATCAAAACTCACGTGCTGGAGGTAAGAGAGAAACATCAATACTTTTCTCATTAAATGGTCCTGTCAATAATGTTTTTGCACATGAGGCGCATCCTACGTGTGCTGCTATTATTATTACTGGTACAATAATATATATATATTTCAGGGATTGTATGCATAGATATATGAAATACGTCTACGATGTATTTCCTGTTGGGAGGTTGGCGTTGATTCGGAGTAGGAAACGCACAAAAAGATCGACTTTCTCTTCTTCCAGCCACTGCATGCACGAACACGTACATACATATCTACACACGTACATCCATCAAACCGTGTACACACACACACAGAGACACAATCACCAGCATATACACCTTCACATATACACACACGCACACATATACATATACATACATATACATACACATTAATTGAAGGAAAACTATCACCAATATATTTTTCTGTGTATTGTTCTCGTTACTCAGACGTACAACTCTTCTGTCATTACTATTAGCTCTAATATCGGTAATCTATTGACTATGAAACTTTCATACTACTATCACTATAATAGCTATAACTATTACTACTCTCACTACTACTCTTATCATTGTAAGAGTTCCTCTTTCTCTATCTGCTACTATTAGAATTACCAACATATACATATATATACACACATAGATTAGAGTTATCAGTATTGTAATTACTGATACTATTGCTTGTACAATTTTCACTGTTACTACTTTTATTATTGTGACTACTAAGACAATCATCACCATTGACATCACAAACAATCTTATTACTACCACTATTATAATATTGACAGTATTTCTGTTTTTTACTACCATAATCAATATTGCAAATAATATGTTTACCCTCATTGTGTTTACCACCATTACTACTATAATATACATACAATCAATATTATCAGTCTTGCTCTATTATTCCTGTAATTACTACTATTACTATTAATATTGATACTACTATTATTACTATTAGTATTATTATTGCTATTTTTTGATATATATATTCTATTATTACTTGTATTACCGTTATCAACATTACTATTATCATTGTGATCACTGTTAAGACTATCACTACTGTTATCACTATTGCCGTTATTACTTCTACTACTCTTGGTGCTATCGCTTCTTTTCATCACTGCAACTACTATCATGACTATCATTATTACTCTTGCTATTATAACTGTTAGTAGTGTTTTTGTTAGTTCGACTAGATCGCTGTTATTATTTCTATGATTTACACAACTCTAGTTACTCTTCTAATTATCATTACCATTCACAAATAAATGTAAAATATGCCTTTGTATTACTCATGTTTTTTTAAGTATTGTGATTTTCGATATTAGATGACTACTATTTCTCAGTGTACATATTCCACCCTTAGTATTAGTGATACAGTAATGCAACCACGTCTTTAGCTGCAGAGGGTATTTCGACATCATCTTTTGTCTGATTGGTGTGTGGCTGTCTATTTCAAGAAGAAGAGAAAATATAGGACGGGAAGAAAGAGAGAGACCGCTACTAGTTTCTTTGCGTTTGCCAATTTACGTTGCCCACAGCGACGGTAGTTGCGCTTGGTCAGCGCCACAGCGTTGTGCAAGAGTGATCTACACGTATGTGTTGCATGCTCTTTCTTCTCGACCGTGTTCGCAGCTCAATGCTTCGGACGATCGTGGAATTAACACCGTCAGAGAGCAAATCAAAACTTTCGCGGAAACGACCTCTGCTTCTTTTACGGGGTAATGCTTTGACGACCTGATTCATATCTGCACAGACACTGTCTTTCTCTGAGGACGTGTGTCTGCGTGTGTTTGTGTGTGTATACGTGTGCCTTCAAGTGTTTGTGTGTATATGTCTGTTTGGGAAATGATTTGTGTCTCTGTGTGTGTGTGTACGTGTGTGTCTGCGTGTGTCTGTGCGTGTGTATGTATATATGTGTTTGTGTGTGTACGTACGTGTATGCGTGTGTGTCTGCGTGTGTTTGTATGTGTATGCATGTCTGGGTGTGTCTGTGTATATGTCTGTCTGTATGTATGTGCGTGTTTGTGTGTGTGTGTGTCTGCGTGTGTCTGTGTGTGTGTGGATGGATGTGTGTGTATGTATGTGTATCTGTGGGTATGTCTGTGTGTATGTGCGTATGTGTTCGTGTGTGTGGATGTGTGTGTGCCTGCATGTGTTTGTGTGTGTGTGTGTGTGTGTATGTATGTGTTCGTGTGTGTGTACGTGTGTGTCTGCGTGTCTTTGTGTGTGTGTATGTGTATGTGTGTGTATGTGTATGTGTGTGCATGTGTATGTGTGTGTGTGTGTGTGTGAGTGAGAGTGTAAGAGTGTGTGTAGTAGTAGTCGTGCTCCTGCTATTCATATATGTTGTTCCTGTATGCATGCGTACAGACGGCTGACGTTTCCGAGTAGTGTACGTGCGAACACGTTGTTGAATGCGCGAAAGGAAGCTCAGGCTAGTACATCAAAAGAGGTACTACCACAGCAGAACCAACCCACGTCAACGCCACCGAACGATACAAGCACCTACCCCACCTGCATTCCCACCACTACTCCCCTAGATACATCTACAACGTCTGATTTTACTCCCACTGCGTTTGTTAGTACTGCTGCTGCTGCTGATGGCTGTGGTGGTGGTGGTGGTCGTCGTGGTGGTGCCTGCAACGATGTTGAGGCGGATGCGGGCACTGGCAGTATGCCTGGAGGAGCAGACAGACGTTTTCCGCAGACAGAAGTTGTTAGACGCGTGCAGAGCGATGCACAAACACCACACGGGAATCACGAAAATAAAGAGGGAGGAAGTCTCTCACCACCGCAGGAAAAAGCAACAGCAACAACAGCAACGGTGATGCCCACGTTGAAACTCGTCATTCTCGATGAGGCCGATCAAATTACTTCTGCTGCACAGAACGCTCTTCGCAGGAGTAAGTCTCTTCTTCTTAGGAGAACTAGAAACAAACCCGATCTTCGTATACTACTACTACTGCACACACACACACACACACCATACACTGCCACACAGTTTGTCTTACACTCGTTGTTAAATAATACATATATATATATATATATATATATATATATATATATATATATATATATATTTGTGTGTGAGAGAGAGAAAGAAAGAATAATATTTTTGAACAAACATATATATATATATATGAGAGAGGAAGAACAATATTTCTCAGTAGATACATATATATATATAAATATCCGTCATAACTTATTTCCAAAAGAGATAGAGGAGTAAATTGAAGACCACTTGTCACGGTGCTTCTAATACATGCCGGATGGATATATATATACATATATATATATGTGTATGCGTTAGTATAGCTATATATATATATATAAAGATGCATCAGTTACATATATATATATTATATGTATATATGTGTGTATTAAGTATATATGATACTTGCAACAAGTGTCCTGCATATTAGAAAGCTTAAACGATGCGTACATATATAGATATATATATATATATATATATATATATATGTACTACGTGTGTATATCTGTGATAACCTGAGGGAGCACAGCATCTCTAGACTAGAGAGGAGAGTATTATTTTATCACGCAGCTGCATGTGTTGAGATATCCACATAGAACTGATATGAACGAACGTATACATACATATACATGTAGGTGTAAGTTATTCAAGGAACACCCTACATACATATGAGAAAGAAAGAGAGAAGAGATAAGCTCCTGTAGCTGACTGTCATATCTGGCGAGAATACCCAATACTCTTGCAGTGGTAACAGTACTAATAGTAGTAGCTGCAGTACTAGTAGTACTATTGATAATAAGAGTATAGTTTTCATAGTTATAGTTATAGATGTTGTAGTAGTAGTAGTAGTAGTAACAGCAGTGGTAATAGTAATAGGCGTACTAGTAGTAGTGGTGGTGGTGCTAGCAATAGTAGTAGTAGTAGTGGTAATACTAATAGTAGGAGTAATACTGATAGTACCAGTAGTACAGCTGTAGTAATACCTATCGTACTAGTTGTAGTAGTAGTAGTATTTGTGGTAATATTAGTAGTAAGATCAGTAGTAGTAGTAGTAGTCTGAGAACGGGTGTACAGTATTTTGGAGAGAAGGTAATATTTACCGGACAGTAAATATATGACGTGAAGTGTCCTTACCGTAGAGCAACAGAAAAGGAATTTCCAGAAAGAGTAATAGATCTAGAGCTCCCGATTTTTGTGAATGTAAGTCAGTCTCTATTTCTCTTTACTTCACAAAGGACACAGTGACAGACGTACAGCTTTCATGTTCGTGCATGATTATAATATTACTATATAGGGACCTCCTGTCTAACATTCATATTATTATGTACTCTGCAATGAGCACTGCAGCTGGACTGCTTTTTGATTGCCTCTCAAACGTATACGTAAGGGAGGAAGAGGAAGAAAAGAAAGAGAGAGAACCCGAGAAAAAAAGAAAGAAACTTCACTTAGGTGCCTACTACTACAACTACTATGTATACTACTAGTACGTATACTACTACTACTACTACGTCTACTATACTGGACGCCAGCAGACCGCTAGGGCGTGCAACACTCATAAATTCGTGTTGTGAATTTGGAAGAAACACGAACACAGAGCGCTTGCTGTTATTGTAGTGGCTGACGTGTACTATATATGTATATATAATAGTTTACACACACACATACACCGTACTATACACCCATTACATAGACACACACGCGCTTGCGTCTACATACATGCAGACACACAAACGCATGCCTGTTCTTCACATAGACACACACACACACACACACATTCTTCCACACAACACACGCACACACACTTACCCGCATTACGTAGACACACACACACACCCCTACACATACACACACACACACAAGTGCCTTTTTACATAGACACACACATTCATGTACCCAAAATAACGCTCACACACCCCGTTCACGTAGACACACACACTCCACACATACACATACACAGACACACACATACATACACACACGCGCATGCCTATGCACATAGACACACACATTCATCTACACACACACACACAGCCCTCTCATCCCCCACACTTACAAACTACCCTACACATGTCGACAGTGCCGCATATATGTGTGTACCACAGGAACATTCGCTTCTGTGTGTGTACATATATGTGCCTGTGAATATGTTTTCTTCACTCCTCTTACCACTACTATCACTGCTACTATTACGGCTGCTGTTGCCGCGCTACTATTATACTGCTGCTATTTGTGGCAGTGGGTCTTTTGCTTTTCAGTCATGGAGGCCTACGCGAAGAATGTTCGCTTTTGCTTGATATGTAACTACGTCAGTCGCATTGCGCCGGCCATCCAATCTCGTTGTACCGGGTAAGACACTTTTTTTGAGAAAGAAAAAAAAAGGGCACCTACACGTGAAGAGCAGTACTACTTTCTCAACATCGTGAAACTCCCAAACGCGCATACACACACATATGTAGATGTATATTTATATACATACATATATAAATATATATGCGAAAATGAGGTGGAGCAATTGTCTACTGTTAGTAATCATAGTGGTAGTAGTAGTAGTACTACTTCTTTTTCTTCTTTTACTTTGGACACCTTTTCAAAGTCGTTGATCTGTTGTGATGGAAAAAATCCTTTCTTTCCTTTCCTCTCTCTCTCTGACTCTCAGCGGTAAGCCACTTTTCTTGGCTGCGAGCTCGTACTATCCAATGAACGCTACAAGAATAACATCTCTACGAAAAAAGACTTTTCTCTTTATGCGTTGAGAGTAGGAGGATGTCATTCAAAATCTATGTGTATATGTGTGTGTACGTGTGTATTTATATGTATGCGTCTGTGTATATATGCGTGTGTGTGTGTGTGTCTGTGCCTCTGTCTCTGCGTGTATATACGATATATGTATGGGTATGCATATACAATATATATATATATATATATATATATATGCGCATGCATGTATGTGCCTGTGTATATGTGCATGTGTGAGTGTGTGTGTGTGTGTGAGTATGTACGAGTGTGTATGTGTATGCATATATGTGTGTGTGTGTGTCTGTGTGTATATACGATATATGTATGGGTATACATATACAATATATATATATATACACATGCATGTGTGTGTGTGTGTAGATGTGTGTGTGAGTGTGTGTGCTGGAAGGCGAGATGATTACTCGTTTGTGACTTGGAATTGTAGAGAGCTCGATCATATAATAAATATATGTAAGTGCATGTAGTAGTAGGTGAGTTCCTTCGTGCAATAACGCAGATGCACTTTCTTTTTCTCTTGAACATGAAGTGTAAGCTCATCCTAAATGAATTAAAGAAATAGCTGTCTCTCTACGTAGGGTGATTTTCTCTGTGAGGGGGAGAAAGAAAAAAGAGAACTGTGTTTTCGTTGAGAAATTCGACTCATTATTTGAGTTGCGAAAACCGAATTACGTGTTTGCCTGAAAAACAGCCACTCTCCAAGAGGTCTTCAAGAAAATCACATGTATACATATTATATATATATATGCATGAATATATATGCGTATATTATATATATATAATTATGGGATTATGTTCGGATCATGAAAGACAAATGGCTTCCTAAAAAAATTAGCAAAACGAAAATCTTGTCTGCCTGAGAGAAAGTGTCTCTCTCAGGGGTCTTCAAAAAAGTCAAGTACATATATATATATATATGTATATATATATGTATGTGTATGTATATATATATGCATATATATATATATATGTGTAAATATATATCCATACATGAATTTATTTGCATATATATATATACATATATCTTTATATACTAATATGTATATATGTATATTAACTCTAGTATGTATATGTATAGATATGATTTTAGTAGTTACTCTGGGGTACACGTAACGACAGGATATTTCTGTGTGTAGCACGGGAGCATTTTCTTATTTCTCGGTGGGTTGTCGTGATGTCAATCTCTTTCATGAAAAAAGTGATTTCCTAGGTGTGATGTTCATGAAAAGAAGGAACTTTTAAGTGGAAAATAGTTTCATAATGACCTTCTAAATTTCGAGAAAGTCGTTCGAACTTGAAAGAAGTATCACACGAGGAAGCGAGAGATAGAGAGAGGGGACTGAGAAGAAAGAGGAGAGATAGAGAGAGCACGAGCGAAAGAGAGAGACAGAAAGAGGAAGAGAAAGGAAGAGAACACAGAAGAGAGAGAGAGAGACAGAGAGAGATGTAGATATACAAAGAGATACAGAGAGAGGCACGGAGGGGGAGATAGAGAGAGAAGGAAAGTAAGAAAGATAGATAAACAGAGAGAGACCGGGACACAGAGAGAAACACAGATGGAGAGAGACATAGAGATATAGAGAGAAATACAGCAGGACAGAGAGAGACACATGGAGAAGAGAGGGAAAGAGAGATGGAGATCCATATAGATAGAAATAAAGATGTATCTAGAGAGAGAGAAAGAGAGAAAGGGAGAGATAGGAGAGAGTGAGAAGGGAAGGGATCGAGGTTACTTCTTCTGTTCTTTTGAATTATCAGAGTGACGCGGAGAAGGAGGGATTTTACACGTATTTCGCTACCTCACGCTTCTTACAATTTCACCCACCCGGATAATCACCATTTATCTTTTCTGTCTTTGCTCGTCTTTCTTTTGTGACCTTCTCTCTTTGCTATAACTCTGTATCTCTCTTTTTCTTTCTTTCTGTCGGTGTCTCTCTTCCTCTCTGTAGCTCTGTCTTTCTTGAGTAAGTCATCTTCATTCATTACTCTCATTTAAAACTATTTACTAGTCATAGTTCACATCCTGTGGGTGACTACACTTCTGTCTTTCCGTCTAATTCGTTTTTTTTCATTACTACTTACACTGTGGCTCTGATGATGAGCAACTTGTTCTCTCTTTCCATCGTTCTCGCTCTTTCCCTCGGATTGGTTGACTCAACTTCCTCCCACCCCCGCCCTCTCTCCCTCATGCTGCTGCTGCTGTCACTAACATATCTTACACTGAAGAGACTGATGCGAGTGTTTTTCCTCTGTGTGTCGGTGTGCCGACCTCCTTTTCTTTGTTTCTCAAGGATTCTCAGCTCCTGCTTCTGCTGCTGCTTTTGCTGCTGCTGCGACTTCCGCTGCTGGTGCTGCAGCTTAGGCTATTGCTTGATGTTAAAGAGGTGTCTCGTCTTTCTGTGTGCTTTTCCCCATTCGTCATCCTCGTTTTTCTTTCTCGCTTTTCTTTTTCCTGTAGCTTCCGCTTCACGCCTCTCCCGGCTGCTGCCGTAAGTTCCCCTCTCACGTAAAAACCAAGTCATATTAGCAGCAAGTAGCATGTGCACTGAACACACTCCCCTGGGGAATACTTCATTCATCAAAGAAAAACCAACATAACTCATACTTACCTCTTTTACCGTCAAAAATTAGTGGACGTAGTACTCTAACACTACCATCGACTATCATCATCAGCCACCACCCCCATCTACCACCACCACCACCTACCACCACCATCTACCATCACCCTCTACTACCACCATCTACCACCACCATCTATCACCACCATCTACCGCCAACATCTATCACCACCAACTACCACCACCATCTGCAGCCATTCTATGCCCTGCTGCTCTTCTTGGTGGAATGGAAAGTCGTCTCTCCTCACGCCTTTTTGCTGTGGCTACTGCCGCTATTGCTATTGCTGCTACTGCCTCTGCTACTACTGCTACTGCTCCTGCTGCTTCTGCTTCTCTCTGTCGCACCCCGTTCTCGCTGTCCTGCGTGCGTGGCTACGTATTTGTATATTTGTCAGTGTGTATGTGAACCAGAGTCTCGGGGCTACGAAAAAAAGAGGAAATCATTGCACACCCACACACACATATATACATACATACACTCGTACACACATACACCCACACACCCACATATATATATATATATATATATATATATATATATATAACATATATACACACATGCGCTCACACGCCGAGTTTCGGATATCTACGGAAAGAGCGACGCACACACAGACAGACAACAGAAGGTAAAAAATTTTCGTTTCTCTCTATAAATTCGTGAAGACTAGAGACACTGTTTATCTGATGTTATTATGTTGCAGCTCGCCGAAAAAGCAGAGGCTATTGCTAAGGCAGAAGGGTAAGAGACCGCATGCTGCACGTCGTCCGCATGCTGCGCGTCGTCAGATTGAAGGACGTTCGCTGCTGCCTTTTCTGCTGCCTCCGTTTTTCTACTTCTTTGAAGGGTTGCGTGTGTCTTGCTCCCCGCGGCTGCCGCGTACTATTGCTACTGCTGTGTTGCTGTTGCTGTTGCTGCTGCTGGTTCTGCTGTGGCTCCTGCTGCTGCTGCTGTTGCTCTTGCTGCTGTGGCTGTTTTCGCTGCTGTCGTGTTGGTGTTGCCGCTTCTGTTGCTGAGATTGCTGCTCTTGCTGCAGCTGCTCTTGCTGCTGTCTGTGCTGACATTTCAGCTGATGCATTCATTACGGAAGGCGCTACTTCTGTGTCTGTTGTAGTTTCTCTTCTTGTAGACGCTACTGGCGCTATGGTTGTTTCTGCTCTTCTTTGCGAGTTGCACTCTAGGGAGTGTCTGTCTTGTCAATACTCTTATCACTACTACTACTACTATTAGTGTGTGCAGAAGGTGGTGCTGGTGGTGTTTGTCTTGTTGATAGTGTTGCTGCTGCTCCCTCTGCTACTGTTGTGCGACTGTTTTCATCTCCCCAACATCCTTGCTGCTGCTGCTGCTGCTTCTGCAGTTGCTGCTGTCGCTGCCTCCGCTGCTTCTGCTCATGCAGCTGCTTCTGCTGCTGTTGATAGTGCTTTGCTTGCCTCTTTCTCTCACTACTGCTTGTGTGTTGGCTGATGGTGGTAATAGTGCATTTGTATTCTCTTGATCTTCAATTCTGCATGCATATTTCTCCACAACACTACTACTACTACCAATTCTAATTCTTCTTGTGCTTTACAAGGTGGTGGTGTTCTTTTTTCGTATGTAGTTATGTGTGAATAGTGCTGTGCTGCATTCGCTTCTATTAGCACACCACACCACACCTTGTGTGCTGCATGCTTTTCTTACGTTGGCACTTTGTATGCTCTGCATGCATCTTTCAACTACTACTACCACTACGCCTGTTGGCTTTATGCATATCTAATACGGTTACTTTTTGTCTATGCATATCTACTACGGTTATTCCTTGCCTACGCTGAGCATGCTTCTTCTTTTTTCTCTATCTCTGTGTGTTTGTTGTATATATATATGTGCGATGTACATGTATGGATATATAAAGATATATATATATTTCTGTCTCTCTACATATACATACGTATACATATGTGGTGTACGCCACCACTAGGGCCTTCTGGTGTGTCTCTGTCACTCCCACTACGCTGTAAGATGGATGTCTTTACGTGCTTTACTGCAGTAAGCGACTTGCGCTCTACTTGCTATTTCTCTGTTGGCGTGATGCAAGCGCACGCACATACACTTGTACGTGCTGTGCGCATGCACACGTTCATAGTTAAGTCACGCTCCTTCTACGTAGGTTGTGTCGCGACAGCAGATAATTAAATGTGCCTCCGCTTCTTGTTCCCCTGCCGCAGTGTCACTTGTGTTAAAGATGTCTTTTCGTCTACTGCTGTGATAAATCTCCTGTGCATGCATATTTCTCTTACTACATAATTCAATACATGGGCGTAGTAGTAGTACTAGCAGTAGTAGTATACATGTCTGCTTGTTTTGCTGCTGCAGTATTTCTTCTGTTATCACGCACGCGTGATGTTTCCCTGCTCACGACATTATTATTCCGTAGTCGTTGTTCTAACATGTCTACCTCTTCTACTGCGGCATAACTTGGTGTTCACTGTGTCTGTGCATGAATGTGTGCCGTGCATGCCTCGTGGGCGCTGAGAAGCATGTGATTCCTACCTGTACGCAAGCGCGTGTTGGGCAAAAGGCATCTTCAATTGTCTTTCTCCTGAGGGTTGACTTGTGTCAAAATTGTTTGATGTGTTGCTAATACGATGCATGTCTTACACTACACTACTACTTTAGTACGTAGACTACTACGTAGACTACTACTACTACTACTACGTAAACTACTAGTACTAGTAGTAGTAATAGTAACAAGAGTAGTAGTGGTTATAGTAGTAGTAGTAGTAGACGATGAAATGCATGTCTACTTGTATCGTTGGTGTACCGCTTTCTTCTTGTGAATTCCTATTTTTTCTACTACTGTGGTTCACACAGACACATATACGCATGCACACGTGCGCATGCATGCACGCATGATGTTCTGCTGTGCAGGGTGAAATTAAGTCCCGATGGAGTGGAGGCCCTCGTACGCGTGGGTGAGTACGCCTGTTCATTTCTGCTTTCTTTGAGCTGAGCTTGTGGTAAATCACCTGTATATTTCTTACAAATATGTATACATCCTATATATATATCTTACAAATATGTATACATCCTATATATATATGGATCTAGATGGCCTTTTCTTTCTTCTAGTGTGTGTTGTTTGTCAGTCAACTATATAAGTGTCATATATGTATACATATATATATAGAGAGAGAGAGAGATGGATGGGGCCTTGTCTCCCTTGAAGCATGTAGTGTTGCTAGTCAGCTATGTATATCATATATATATGTGTAGGCGTAGCCGGCCTTTTCTCCCGCTTTTAGCCTGGGTTGTGTTAGTTGACTGTGTATTTCCTATATATAGACTGAGGAGAGGGCTTTCTCTCTCTTTCAGCTTCTGCTGTTGTCAGTCAACTATATATGTCATATGTATATACATATATATGTAGAGAGAGATAAAGAAACAGGGAGACAGAGAGAGCCTTTTCTCTCATTGAGCGCAGGTTGCTGTTAGTCGACTGTATATGTCTTACATATATACATATACGTCATATATATATGTCATATATGTATGTATGAATATATATATATATATATATATGCGTATATACGTATGTAGGCAGAGGAGGTCCACGCAAACTCTACTTTTTGTGTAAAAAACGTTTCTTGCCCTTCCGTGCTTCAGCGTACGAGAAAATGTATTGACAGAGGCTACATATATACACACGCGCCTTATATGTGTAACAACAGGCATATATTTGCATGTATACGTACTTTCTTTGTAGTGCAGATATATCCACATGTGTCTGCTTCAATGTCTCGATAGTATCCAACTACCCTACATGCGTTTGTCAAAGTGTATGTCTGTCTACATGTACTCGTGTGTCTGTCCATCTCTCTGTCATATGTGTACGTGTATTGATGCGTTAGTCTGTTCAGCTTTCCGTCTGTTTTGTCTCACTGCATGTACTCATGTCTCTCTGTTCTATCTCTCTGTCATATGTGTACGTGTGCTCCATGCGTCAATGTGTCTAGCTTTCTGTCTGTTTGTCTCTCTGCATGTACTCATGACTGTGTGTCTATCTGTGTGTCTGTCTGTCTACGTGTACTCGTGTGTTTGTCTCTTTGTCTGTCTTTTCAACGGGGAGTCATGTCTGTTACTGCTGTTACTAGTACTATTGAAACTGCAACTACTACTACTACTAATAGTGCTACTAGTGCTTCTACTGTGTATGAACGTAGGCGTGTGTGTGTGTGTAGATCTGTCTGTTTTTCTGTCTTTGGTTGTACACATCATATGTCTGTCCGTTCTACATGTACTAATTGTGTGGCTGTCTGTCTGAGGTATTTGCAGAAGTGAGCGAGTCGGTAGGTAGAATTATTTTGCAGCGAATGAAGGACTTACGTACTACCCTCGTACACGATCCAGACACACACATACACACACAATCACACACGTACCAAGTCACATACACCGGGCTGCAGGCGTATGTACATAATACACTTACACACATACACACACCTTCACACACACGCATGCATATTTATATATGTGAAGGAGACTATATATACATATATAAATGAAAATATGAATATATACATATATAAATATATATATTTGTCCATGTCTAAGTGAATATACAGATATTGTGTGTATGTATGTATGTATGTATACGTACACTCTATCTTTTTCTTCGTATATTTGTTGAAAACCAAGAAGATACTCTGAGTTTGTGTCGTAGTAACTCCACTGCTTCCTTGTCGCAGGGAGAGGAGTTCTCAACTACTAGTACTACTACTATTAGTAGTAGTAGCACTCTTAGTAGTAGTAGTAGTAGTGCCACTTGTAGTAGTAGTTTTAATAGACTTAGTAAAAGGAGTAACACTAGAAATAGGGCTACGCGTTGTACATTAGTACTACTGCTACTAGAGGTAGTAATAGTAGTAGTATTAGTAGTAGTAGCACTACTAGTACTAATAGTACTAGTATTTCTAGTACTAGTAGGAGAAGTAGTAGTAGTAGTGCGGTAGTAGTCCTAGTGGTTGTAGCAGTAATAGTAATAGTAGTAGCACCAGTACTACTAGTAGTAGTAGTGGTAAGAGTACTAGTAGTAGTAGTAGTAGAAATGTAGTAGTGGTAGTGGGGGCGGTGGTGGTGGTATTGCTCCGTCACGGTGGTAGTAACACACGTAGTGTGGAAGTAGTAGTAGTAGTAGTAGTAGTAGTAGTAGTAGTAGTAGTAGTAGTAGTAGTAGTAGTACTGCTACTACTAGTAGTAGTAGTATTAGTAGTAGTAGCAGAAGGAATACTAGTAGGAGTAATACTAACAGGAATAGTAGTAGTGCTAGTAGTACTGGTATTGTTGTTGGCCATAGTATATTTTGCACTGTTCACTCCGTCTGCCATGTGTGAGTTTGTGATACGATCTATGCCACCCACCAAGCTATAACCTACATATGTATGTATATATATATATATATATTTGCGTATATGTACATATGTTTTTATATATGCACAGTATTTATATATACATATATATATATATATGCGTATATATACATGTGTACGTATAAATGCGCATATATATTCATATATATATATGTATATATATGTATATGTACGTAGATTTTCCTATGTGTACATATGCATATGTAATAATATATATGTAAAGAAGAGGGCACTGAAGTGGGAGAGCATGCGTGGTATGATGTCGTGTTGTTGGTGTTGTACAGCGAAAGGAGATATGCGTCGACTGCTCAATTGCATGCAGGTGAGAAAGAGAACATTTCTTTTTTCTTTCTGACTGATGGCGACAACGTATATTATTTTGAGGTCTGTCTTTTCCTCCCTCTCCTCTCGCGACTGTTCAACACTGCGAATGCTGCTCTCTGTGTATCAGTCGCTGTGGCTTTACATTCGCTGAAATGGAGGTGGCTGGGTACTGCTGCTATATTCAAATGATCTTCTTTTCCTTCTTCCTCTTCTTCTTTTACTTTGCTGCTGCTTGCTTCTTGTGCTGGTGGTATTCTCGCTTTCGCTACTACTGCTGCTGCTTCTTCTTCCTGTAATCCATACATTTACCTACATATATCCATTCCAATTTTCCTTTATGAGCTCACTTACAGTGACTTCTCAAGTTTACAACAATGTTGAAATGTCATTCATATATATATACATGTATGTGCTCCTTTCTATTCATGTAAATATGTATATATATGTATATATATTATAGGCCTTGAGATAACTTCACTTACATTGACTTCCCAAGTTTACAGTAATTGTTGAAATGTCACTCATATGTATATATACGTATATGTATGTGTATATGCATGTGCTCCTTTCTACTCATGTAAATATCTTTATGTAAATATCTTTTTAAACATATATATGTATGTGTATTTATCAAACGCGTATATATATATCCTTACTTACATTGACTTCTCGAGTTTACAGCAGATGTTACAGTGTCATTTATATATACATATATATATGTGTATATGTATGTGCTCCTTTCTATTCGTGTAAATATATATATATATGTATATATATGTATATATTTTACGCGTATATATGACCTTACTTGCACTGACTTCTCAAGTTCACAACAAACGTTAATGTGTCATCCATATACATGTGTATATACGTATGTGCTCCTTTCTACTCATGCATATATATATATATATATATTATACGCGTATACACGCATCTTACAGATATATATACATATATATATATATGTACGCACCTTTTCTATCAATATATAAATGTTTACATGCAGCTGTTCTATTCGTCTCTGTTATATGTAGATATATGCACGTTTGAGATGCAACTGTTCTGTACGTCTCTATAATGTATATGTATATATAGATACATGTATGTATATATATATATGAATGCATATAGGTATGTATGTGTATATATATATATATATATATATATATATATATATATATATGTGTGTGTATGTATACATGTGTGTATGTGTGGGGGACGACAGGCTTCCTTCCTCGCACACCCGACAGCGACATTGACAGCAGACGCAGTGCATCGGTCTCTTGGGCAGCCACTGCCGTCCGAAGTAGAACGTATTTTCGAGAGATTACTTGTGCTGGACTACGCCCCTGCATGCAAAGGTAATAATGGCACTTTTCACTTACCAAAGGATAATTCATAGAGAGAGAGAAATCGACCAAAAAAGAAGTATCTCATTCATATATATATATATACGTATATACACGTCACATGCACGCATTCATATGTGTATTGAGGGAGCACTTGTGCTTAACTGTTGACTTGCATGCAGATACATATATATATATATGTATACCCGTGTGTAACAGTGATATATATATATATATACATACATGTATGTATATATATATATGTACATATATATATATATGTACATACATGTATATACATATATATACATACATATATACATACATATATACATATACATATATATGCGAATGTATATATACATATATACATGTATACATGTATATATACATTCGCATATATATGTATATGTATATATAAGTCTATATGTTCAATCCGATGAAGAGAGGTTTTGTTTTGTACCCTTCTTTGTCTCTCCTTCTCTTTGCAGGTGTGTCTATCTGTGTCTGGGTGTGTGTGTGGCTGTCTGCCTCTCTGTCTATCTGTGCATGACTGAATGTCTGTACTCTCTTTCTCTGTGCGTCGTTATATCTCCGATTGTATCTTTCTACGTCTAGATATGTCTGTGTGGGTGTGTGTGTATTTCTTTCTCTGTGCGTCGTTGTATCTCTGATTGTATCTTTCTACGTCTAGATATGTCTCTGTGTGTGTGTATTTCTTTCTCTGTACGTCGTGATATCTCTGCTTGTATCTTTCTACGTCTACATATGCCTGTATGTGTGTATGGCTGTTCTCTGTTGCTCTGTGTGTTCACATACCTCTGAATGTGTCTATACGTGTCTACATATCTGTGTGTCTTCCATGTGTGTGTGCGTGTGTCTGTCTATCTGTCTGTCTTTCATGGTGTCTACCTGTGCGCGTGTGTGTGTTTGTGTGTGTGTGTGTGTGTGTGCGCTGACTGTTTCTCTGTATGTGCGTATATATATATATAATTACGTCCCTCTGTGTCTATTCGTGTATGTGTATGTACGTGTGTGTGTGTGTGCCTGTACGTGTACGTGTACGTGCGTGTGTATACATGACAGCGCGTATGATTTTTTCGTCATTGGTGCGCTATATAACAAAAAGGCGACATCTTCCTGCGTTGGTTCGTATCGCCGTACAGACCCACACGTGCATGTTGCTTACTCCATATACCCGTATGTATCAAATTCCTCTACAGACGTACACCCATGATGGCAACTAGTTGGGCAGAACGAAAATCTTATATAAATTCATATATATATATATATATATACTTTCATACATGCATACATCCATCCATACATACATTCATACATTCATACATACATTCATACATACATACATACATTCATATATACATGCATACATTCATACATTCATACATACATACATACATTCATTCATACAAACATACATTCATACATACATCCATTCATGCATACATACATACGTTCTTACATACATACACTCTGTGTGTATCTTTATATATATATATATATACATATATATATGTATATATATAAATGTATATTTATATATATGTGCATATATATATGTATATATATATATATATGTATATATATATATGTATATATATATATGTATATATATATGTATATATATATATGTGCATATGTGCATATATAGGAAGGACATCAACTGGAGCACGAGAGTCTGCGTTCTCCGTAGAGATGCAAGTATTTTTTGTAGTGAAGGTTTATTTTCACTTGCCGAGGAGCAAATTACAATTTGAATATCCGTAATTACGTTACATGGCTTTGTTGGGCTATAGCGCTTTCATGAACATTGTATTGTCTCATCAGGCCGCTGACGTGACGACAACTGGTAAGTGGGAGGTGGAGGTGTGTGTGCACATGCTTATACTGTTGCTTTTTCTTGCGTAATAAATACTTGTAGCATCTGATCCCACACGAAGATGTAGTATATTGTTGCTCCTCTACTTGTTCTGCTGCTTGTGTTGTGAGGATTATTAGACTGCTGCTAAATGCTGTTGTTCTAGCTGCTTCCTAGCTGCTAGTGCTACTGCTATATCTGGAGTAGTCAAGGAAGCCCCTGCTGCTGTTGCTATGCTTTTTTCGCCTCTCGGTCGTGCTTCTGCTTTTCTACTTCTACTACTGCAACGACGCTTGCCGGTGCTGCTACTCCGTGCTCCGTTGCTGCAGCACACATCTACTTTGGTGTTGTTTGTGCTCTCGGGCGGACTGCTAAGACGTCTTCATCGATGCTGCAACTGCTGCGATTGCTGTTGCTGCTGTGGGTGTTGTTTTCTTCAGTCGTCCGCTGCTGCAACTGCTGCTGCTGCTTCTCTCCTCATTGCTCCTGCTGCTGCTGTTGCTGCTGCTGATGCAACTTAGCTATCCACTCTTGCAGATGCTTCGATATGTGTTGCAGGTTCGTGGTGCTGGTGTTGTGAGTAATAGTATTGTTGTTATTGGTGCTGGTGTTGCTACTACTGTTGCAGTATACGTCTAGTGTGCTATCGTCGCTGGTGTTGCTGCTGCTGGTCCTCCTGTTGCTGTTCTTAGTTAGCTGCTATTGTTATTGTATTGCACTCACTGTGTGATGATAGGGGAGTAATGACGGTGGTGGTACTGCTTCTGCTGTTGCTGCTGCTTTTGTTGCTGCTGCTTCTGCTGTTGCTGTTGCTGCTGCTTCTGGTGTTGCTGCTTCTGCTTCGGCTGTAGAGCTCGAGTCATTAGTCTTCGGGAGAGGATATTCTATGAAAGATTGGGTTTCAGGTACGTGACACCCTGTTTCTTCTTTTCTTTCTTCTTCTTCTCCTTCTTTTTCTTTTTCTTCTTTTGTTTTTTTCCGTGTTCAGTACTTTGATGTCACAACACGACACAGCACGCATGATGTCGTCCACCCTTGTCTTCACTATGATAAGCTCGTCGTCAGCAGCTTCTTCGCTCCGTATACAGATTGATAAGGTCTTCTACTACTATTAATACTACTAATACTACTATCACCAGATAGTCGAATGTATTGAATATTGAATATTCTCTTTTCACGTGTCTGTATCTCTCTGTATTTGTTATGCCATATATGCTTTTCCCTGACTTGTTGTTCATACCACGCGTGCTACTAATACTACTACTACTACCATCATAACTACTCTGATGACTGCTATTACTAGTACCACCCCCTCACTGTCAACGAAACACACATTTGTTACATTCACTATTTTATGGGCATTTGTTACACATGGTGTACATACACCACTAGGTGTCACATATGGTGTACATACACCACTCGGTGTCACATATGGTGTACATACACCACTCGGTGTCACATATGGTGTACATACACCACTCGGTGTCACATGTGGTGTATATAAAACACTACTGACTTTCTCCGGGAAGGAAGAAGTATCTGTATGTCTGCAGAATGTTGTTCGCAGCTCCGCGTTGCGCTTGAGTACCCGTGCTTCTGTTTTTCGTAAAAGAGTGGTGCTGTTTGTGTGTTTATACATATATATACCTGCATGCATGTTTTTATGTGCATGCAGTAGTAGAGATAGATGTCAAGGGACTACTACCCTACGTGCTCAATATATATACACATATAGTCTGGCTAAAAATTTTATACCGTATGCAGATTCACACTGATATAGAACTATACATTCTTATACACACATATATATGTATTTATATATATATATAGCAGTGTATTTTGTTTGCAGTGGTATATGTGAGTACATAGAGACGATTACAAATAAGTATGTCTCTCTCTATATATAAACATAAACACACATATACACAGGTATGAAGACATGTATATACATATATAGCATATAATAATAGATAGGCGATGTATAGTTATGTTGTTTAATGCTTCCACAAAACTTGTCATCTAAGACGGCACAGTGAAACGAGCAGAGTGAACTCACGTTTTCCACCGCTTTCACGCACATGCGCATATATACATATATTTATGTACATATGTATATACTTTTTTGTGTATAGTGAGGAAGAGAAAGAGAGTGAGCAAGCGTGTATGTACTGTGGATTGATGATTGGTGCACCCTGTTTTTGTCACCACTCCTTTATACACTAAAAAAAAGAGATACGAAGATATATATATGTTAGTATACTGAAGCACATCTTCTGCTCTGGGAAACGCATACATGCACGCAGTTGCTTCCATGTACGTGTAACTGTGTGTGTGTCTGTTTGAATGTATGTATATCTGCATATGCATGTATGTGTGTCTAATGTATGTCCATGTATATACATATATGGATACGTACGTAGGTAAATGTATGTGTGTACATGTATATCTATATGCATATACATGTATGTACATGAAAGTGCCTTTATGTGTATCACATGTATATATGTATGTACGTACGTACATGCATATATAGGTGTGTACATGTGTGTATCAAGGTATGTGTGGGGTGCGGGTGTGTAGGTGTGGACGTATTTGTTTGTGCATTCTGTGAATGTGTACGGTTGTGTGTGTACGTACAGATATATGTGTAGACGTGTGTGTGGTGTGTATGTGCGCATGCAGGTGCGAGTACATGTATATATGCATGCATATACATATAAATATAGTTACATGTTTGCTTTGTGTGTGTGTGTGTGTGTGTTTGTATGTGAATGTATGCGACACCCCTGCAGCGTTGCACTTCGAAGTACAGCGCACGGAATGGCCTGTGAACGTCATGGTCACTCTTATAGGGCGGCTCGCTGACATTGAGTAAGACAATATCTCTCCTCCTTCCAATTCTCTCTCTTCCTCCTTCTCGAGATTTCTCTTTCTCTCTTTCATGTCTCTTCCTTCTCCTCCTCCTCCTCTTCGCTGTGTGTCTGTCCGTCGGTCTCTCTCTCTACTATCTCTCACTCCCTCCTCTCTCTATCTTTTCGTCTGTTTGTGTGTGTGTGTGTGTGTCTCTCTCTCTCTGTCCGTTTCCCTCTGTCTGTTTGTGGGTGTGTCTGTACCTGTCTGCCAGTCTGTCTAAGTCTGCTTGGCAGCCTGTCAGTGTCTGCGTCTCTATGTACACATATATATATGTATATATATAGGTATATGTATACATACACTGTGTACGTATCTATAGTTGTATGTGTGTGTTATGTAGTGAAGAAGTAATACTAAGACACACTGGCCATTTCTTCTCTGTGTGTGTGTGTGTATATTTTTCTCTCTCTTGCTATACATATATATAAATATATATCTGCTATGTATCTATAGTTATATATGTGTGTGTGTTGTGTAGAGAAGAAGCAGTGTCTTCACACACACACACACACACACACTAGTCAGTATTACGTCTGTGTGTTGATGATGTATGCAGGGCTCGTGTTGCTGCAGGAGCTTCAGAGATTATTCAGGTAAAATAGGTCTACTTCTCCATTACCACTTACGCTTCTTCTGATGAGCTCTACCACTAGTAGTAGTGGTAGTTCTACTATGAGTGGTTAGTACTAGTAGTAGTAGTACTACTACTACTACTAGTACTAAGAAGTGGTGGTAGTCCTGTGAGTGGTAGTAGTGGTAATAGTGGTAGTAGTAGTGGTATAGTGGTAGTAGTGGTAGTAGTAGTAGTATTATTACTGCTATTACTACTACTACTACCACTACTACTACTTGTGGTAGTAGCAATCCTACTATAACTGTCAGTAGTATTTGTAATAGTACTACTAGTAGTACTACTGCTATTCTAATTCAACGCATTTTCAATATTACTACTATCACAACGACTACGACCAGTGATACTACCACTCCTTCAGTCTGCTACTATTATTACTACCATTTTTAATATTACTGCTACTACAATCTTTCAAAACTACTACTACTACTACTACCAATACTAAAAGCACTACTGCCCGCTACCTCCTGTATTACTGTTACTACTTCTAATGCTACTATCATTGCCAGTATTACTGTTCGTTTCTCACGCTTGTACCACTACTATTTCTACTACTGCTAATAGTAGTAGTATGATTATTCTCTTCTCACGCTTCTACTAGTACTACTACTACTAGCAGTAGCGCTGCTGATGCTACTGCTTTTAGTCGTCCAGTGTACTCCCTATACTACTAATACTGATACAATTTTCAGTCCAGTCCACTGCTACCACTACCACTACCACCAAAGCATTACTCTTACTACTACCTATATTTGTACGTATATACATATAGATATGTTATTATAAAAGTATATGCGTTACTCTCCTATATATATGTGTATCTACTTACTTCATTCCCCTTTTACATTCATGTACCTCTTTTCCTTTATGTGTATTTCCACTGAAAACTACTACTGTTACTGTCTATTTGCTATTACTCTGCTGCTGCTGCGCTTGCTTCTGTGCAGTGTATGTGTGTATCTGTGTCTGTGTCTGTATGCATGTGTCTGAGTGTGTGTTAGGGCGTCTGTCTGTAAGATGCATGTGTCTATGTCTCTGTGTGTGTGTGTGTGGGTAGATGCATGCGCTTGTGGCCGCATTTTTCGAAGCGCGAGGTGGTCTACACGCAGGCCCCGGTGCTGCATGTAACGCCACCAGACATGCCGCAACGCAGTGAAGGATAATAGTACGAGTACGTAGAGGACAACAGCAACAACATCACCTACAGCAACAACACCACCTACAGCAACAACACCCCCTACAGCATCAACAACAGTAATGCTTCAGTCTTTGAAGATTGTTCACCTATGTGATGAAGCTTCTTCTTCTTTCTATTTACACAGAGTAGCTACAATCACAAACTATGATAATAACTTCTGTACTCCTTTTTGCTTTACAAGTCGCACGGTGCTACGTTTCGCTCGTATACGGCCCCTGTAGTAGTCTCACGTACCCCCATCCTACTGTAATACATATATATATATATATGTATATATATATATGTATATATGTATATATATATATATTCTACTCATATGTATACGTATATATGTACGCCTATATGGACGTATACATATATATATATATGTATATATATGCATCCTATTCTCATATATACATAAATATATCTCCGCATGTGTTGATATATATATATATATATATGTATGTATATCCTACTCTACATATCTGTGTACGTATGTATACATATATAGAGATTCGTATATTTACGTGTGTTCTCTATTTGTATATGAATATAGAGATATACGTATTCATACATAGTCAGATCTAATTTAAGAAGCTGACAACAATTTCATATGAGCTGACTGAAGGCGTCATGAGCAACAGTAGCAGTGAAGGCCGAGCTGCATTAGCAGCAGCTTCACCTGCAGCCAAGAGTTTACGACGCCATCGGTAAAGGGATAGTTAAAGCAGAACTATTGTTGCTGCATTTCTTCATTATTACTACTTTTATCAGTAATGAGTATTTCTAGTTGTGATTAGCACTATATATAATCACTTTCATATCTCTAGAGTGAGTAGGATAGGTTTTTGGAATACTCTAAAGGGGAAGAAATACGGTCACGACGTCTTCATGCTCCCTGCTACCCTGACACTGGCCGCTTCAGACATATGTATGTCTCTCTCTTCCTCACTTTCTCTCTCTTTCTCTCTCTCGCTGTGTGTCTCTCTCTCTTTCTCTCTCTTTCTCTTTCTCTCTCTCTTTCTCTCTCTCCCTGTGTGTCTCTCTCGCTGTGTGTCTCTGTCGCCATCATCGACCCCGACACCCTACCACCCGTGGCACTGCAGCACCACGCTTTTCTTTACCTACATACACATTTGTGAATTCAGACAAAACTCCACGTATATACGTATATATGTATATAAACATATTATATATATATGTATGTATATATATATATATTATTATGCATATATATATATATATATATGCATTGATGTTTATGTGTGATCATATATGAGGGTATGTTTGACGTACGAGCTCTTTATGTCATGTGGGAATATATATCATTCATTATGTTTAAGAGAGTGGTGTGTGCGACATAGCGTACCTGTATTTACTACTGCTAATACTATTAGTGGTAGGACAGCAACACCACCACCAACAACTATTACCAGTACTATCAGTAGCGATTGTGTATGCGATGTAACGCAACATATACTACTAATACAACTATTCCTACAAGTACAACACGAAGTACTACTAATACAACAACTACTACCAGTACTGCGAATAACGTGTACGCATATGTGTATAGTCAGTGCCAACACGCTTTCCCGTGATGATGCTCTACACACTTTTTTCGCTGCAAGAAGAGGGGAAAGCAGCAACAACAGCACTGTATCGTCTACTTTCTAAGCAGGAATATATCGGGACGTCCCAGAGAAGAAGGAGACCTTTAACTCCATATTTTCCTCAACTTTCATGTTACGTTTGTTCTCTCTGTACCAGCCTCTAAACATGAGACGGTGTATAACACCGACCGCATGTACGTGCTGTCGCGCAAGGCCGGTGAATGTGTACACGTGTCAGTCATTTTGTTCGATCACCCCCTACGCCTCCGAGGTCCACACACACCCGCCAGCACATGCACACCCGCACATGCCCGCCAGCACATGGCCGCCAGAATTACGGACGCACGTACATATTATGACGGTCATGAGCCTCTTCATTCCGACGCCCCCTTCTCCTTCTGTGCCTGAAGGCCTTGCAGCTCCGTCTTTCTCTCTCTTTCTCTCTTTGACTCACTCACTCTCTAGTAGTAGAAACATTCATGCGTGATCGCCTGTCTAATGTGTATGTATATATATATATATATGAAAACATGACCCTTGCGCACGTTTGCTTGGAGATAAACACCCGAACACTTGTGTGAATATCTTTTCTCTGTAGAGATCGGGAGAAAAGTAGTCACTCAATTGCACATGTTTATGCCACATTCTCGTATTTTATATATAACTAACATATATCCATACATATGAAGATATGTGGGAGAGTAGTCGCCCGAACGTGCGTCCCAGCGCTTGCTCTTTGAGTGAGAACATTACATATAAATGTATGTGAAAAAAGCAGTCCACTAGTCTGCTGATGAATACCCTTCTATAAGCACGCACCACTAGGTACACTGTGTAGTATCAGTACCCTGACGCGCATATATATATATATGTATATGCGTGTGTGTGTGTGCTTGCGTGACAGAAACATGAGCTATCAAAATAGTGTGTACATGAATACCCTTTTCTTAAGCAAGCACTACGATGTAGACTGATTAGTATGGTACACGGATATATATGTAGGTGGCACTACGATGACGCATATACTTATGGAAACTTCTGAGTATCTGGTGATAATAATAATACTTAATGTCGCAATTTGTAGTGGCAGTACGAAGAGAAGAGGGCTCCTCTTCTTCCTGCTGCTGCTGTTGCAGCATTGCTGGCTTTTAATGGCAAGGCGCGCCATATATCTTTTTACTGCTGAAGAAAAGCCTGCATTACCGGTGCAACAGCAGCAGCAGCACTACCGCCGCCACTTCTCGTTGTGGGGATGCATATAACTCTTCTGCAGCAAAGCTCTTCGCACCTTTAATACACGCGTATTCAAGGCTGCTGTGGCTCTAGCGTGCACACGGGCTTTCGCTATGCATGCACATCATGTGCTCTTGCTGCTAGGCACGTGGACGCCCTGCAGCTTTGAGTAGGGTTACTTACAGATCGAACAGCAGTCACGTACACACATAAACACACAGGCCGAGAGAGAAATCGAAGCTCAAGTCAGAAGAAGAGTCCTGTTTTTCTGAGGAAGAACAGACTCCTCGCATGTATGCAGACAACACATATACCGCGATAGCGTGGTTTTCTTGAAAGCGGCGTCTGCTCGCGCGCTGTGGTGTGGTGTCCGCAATAGTGTTCGTACAGCACAGCAGTCTACAGTCTGCTCCACGCAGCGTGAATGTGGAGAATGCCTATGCGTGCGGTGGCAGCCCTTGTGAATGGGCTTTTCAGAACTTCTTGTTCGAAAGAGGAGATGCCTTTACAGCGCGCGAGCACACTGTATTCGTGCTGCAAGAACTATCTACAGCTTTGGAAATGTACGCCCGTGTAGTAGTTACATGTTCGCGAAAGCAGGCGCTCCGCTAGCATATCCAGTGTTAAGAGCGACGCGCTCGCGTACGTCTTCTTCTACATGTATGTACAGGGATAATAGAGACATATGACTTCAGCATTCCGCTTGTAAAGGATTTTTTGGAAAGGCAAATTGATGTGAAGGGCGCGCGTCGTACAGTGTTTACATACCATTATGTGTCGTATGGCACCAACACTCTTTCATTTCCTTGTACATCTGATGTTACTGGAAATGAGAAAGCGGGTTACATGAAAACACAAAAGCAGTCCTTCGTGGGGTATAGTTGAAACCCTTAAAGAACACAGGCAAGTGTACGGGGAGAAATGGTTGTTCATTAGTGTAAAGCCTATCCAGTAGAACACTTAATACACACACCAGCTCCGAAAAAACGTGATATACATGTTTATTCGGCCTTGTACACGTGGACTACAACTGCGGTAGTCACCGCCTGTTTCTGAGTACCTCGTTGGGCAGCGAGGACGCAGCGCACAGAAGACCAGCAGGGGCGACACAGCAAGTATAATACCCACGCGCTCGGCGCCTGCGCTGCTTACGTGCGCCTGTGAAGTTGTCTCTCTTCCATATTGAGTGCTAAATTGCATGCATATCATTAACTCTGGAAGGAGAACAAGAATGGCTTCAGCCAACTAGCAGTAGTAGTAGCACGATATCATCAAATAGTGCAGCAGCTCACTTCAAGTGGTAGCCTTGTTTCTACTGCAGCAGCAGGGCAAATCCCTAGCAGCCTGCAGGCTTGGACAGCGTATGCTGTTGACACATATGTAATCTATTCAGCCGGCCTGCACGCCGTCACTGTATGCATGCAGTCTTCTGCAACTGGCCACCATCATATATGTGGCTTTACAGTTTGGCTTGCACAGCATCAACACGTAGACAGATCAGAATGGTATATCATCATGGAGCATCGAGGAAGCTACTACGGTGCCAGAAATACGCCAGTATTTCTCTTTCGACCTCTGACAGTCTCACACCATCCCCCTCCCCCCTCAGAATGAGGGCGTACAATTTTGGAAAAGTTTCTCTACACGAAGCGCACTAGCAACGAACGTGGAACACCATCTTGCTATGCGGAGAACAAGAATGTATCTCCGTTCCACTTTCCTCTGTATATCTTTTGAAACGCAAGCGAAGTGCGCTGCGTAGGAAGAAGCGCGGTTGTTGGACGTGGAGTTTGTACACACTTCTTCGGAGCCGACCACGCACAAACGACCCGGCAAATACGTCTACCAAAAAGAAACCGCACGCTTCACATATTGACGCAGAAATTTTCCCCGAAAGAAGAGATATGTGGCTTCTGTAGTGATACACTCTGACGTACATGACTACTGACGACAATCTGCTGAGGAAATCTTCAGCCAAGCCCCCCAGGACCCACACAAAAGCACAGCGAGGCTGCGTGCTTCTGTCTGCGTACTGGCAGCTCTAAAAATTTCCTAACTTACAGACGAATTTTTGTATTATTCTCATCAGTACGTGGCCACACCACTACGTAACTCCTGCTGTGTTTGTCTGTGTACGTATTTGGGGGCATTTTCATCGACACCTCACGTGTTCCCAGACAGTCGAGTCATATACGTGTTAGTACGTGTATAGGCAGACACGTGTATCTATAAATACATAAATGCATGTAAAAATGGTCGATACACAAACATATATACATTTATACATACATACGTCCATATATTGTTACAGACCTATAGCTAGCTGTATTGCATGTCGCAAATGTACTGCCACTGGGGAGCATGCGTGTATATCTCCCAGACAGCAGGACGAGCTGACACATGTACGAGTAGTTCACATAGTTGATTAGAAGTATCGTAGCAAGCACGTAGTGTCAGCTGCCTCCATTAGTAGTAATTGTTGCTTCTCTTCTATTGTGTATGTTGTATAAGCACAACATAGATAGTAGCAAGCCAGTAAGTATATCACTATATACTGGCTGCTCTAACCAGCAGAAGTTGTTGCTTTTTTCCTCCAATGTATATGTGATATTTGTGTGTTGGTTGCTCTAAGCAGCAAATACGTTGCTTCTTTTTTACTATGCATGTTGTGTTCTCTCTCTCTGTATATGTTGGCTGCTCTAAGCAGCTGGAATAGCACTGCTGACAACTTCAGAAGCAGGTGCTGGAGGGATCCTCATAATGTCAAGATGAAGCTTGGGTTGAAAGCGAAAGAGGGGTGCAGGTCTTCCGTCTGCTTGTATGCAAGGCGCGTCATTAGCAAACCTGCAGGGAAAGCATTCACACCAACACACACACTAAAAGGCAGCTGCGCCTATATGACAGCAGCAACGGGTCATCAAGCCGAGTCGTAGACGGGAAGACAGACGATATCGACTTTCTTTGTCAGCCATCTGGTTATACATATATATATATACGAAAGCGGCTACCACTATATATATAGTATATATATATATGTACGGAAGTCATTACGGAATGGAAATGAAGTAGGTAGCAGTCGTGGCAGCACATTGCAAAGATATTATCAGCAGGAACAGCACAAAAACCAGCAAGCCACTACGTTGAAACACTGGCTGGGTGTTCAGGCGGTGAGAGTGAAACTATGACTATTATTAGCCTCACACCTAAAGAAAGAGTGGTCTATTTCAATTTCGCAGCACCACACGCAGAGGTAGCAAAAGCAATTGTAAGAGCAAGAGCAGCAATATCTTTATTACCAGTAGTATGTCATGATAGCAGCATGTCAACAGCAGATACACGAGCTGCCCTAAGGTGTGCAATAGCAGTAGCTCCCAGCGCCTATGAGGCCATCATCTTCTAATAGTACTACTACTTTAATATGAGGAAGCGTATTTGTTGAGGACGTATGCGTCATCATTAGTGCTGTAAAGAATCACTTACCTACTACTAATACTATCACGAGGAAGCGTCGGTGAACTGTGCATTCGTTAAAGTGCATATAAGGCACGTTTATCTACTACCACTACTACTACTCCTACTAGTAGAAGTGTATTCAAGATATTTATCTACTGCTGCTCTTATACGACTACGAGAAAGCGTGGAGAATGGTGACGTATGCATGCTTTCTTCTCTTTCGACAGTAAACACCCGGGCAGCTGCAGAACGGTACCAGCACTCAAGTGCATCGAATTAGCAGAGATACACTGTACACTTATGAACGAAAACAACACATAGACCCACACACATGCACACCCACACACCCACACACACAATTACAGAGACAGAGGCACACACGCTAACACTTTACTTATTTACACAGATGACTACTGGTATATGTAAGCACAGAGACGTCTGTACACAGCCTCGGGTGGCGCTCACCCCTCCGAGTTATTGCTACACACATTGACTTAATACTTCCTTTTCAATGATACAAATTAATACTAATGAGTGGCTAACATACAAAACAATAGACGGCATAGTAGGTGAAAGTATATACAGAGAGGGAGAGAAAGGAGCTTTGAAATTCGTAGGCGGAAGACGCTTAGTGGCAGCTGCAGTCGTGTCCAATTCAAGTATACGCTGTGGCCGCAGCAGCAGCGCCAGGAGGACGAAGGATATATATCTGAAGAGGAGGAGAAGCAGCAGCAGCAAGAAGATAACATATGAGCAGCGTACCCAACAATCAAGTTGAGTGGACCCGTATTGCACGCAGCAAATCCCTGCAGATTACCGGAGCCTTCTCTTCTTATCATTCCTGTTAGAGAAAGTGACGGCCGTATAGAAAAGCTAAACCATCGACGCCAGTCGAACGTAGCCGAGATGGCATTCTCCTGCAGCAAATGAGGAAAGAAAGGGACCGCGCGCATGACTACACTCGAACCACACACAACTCTATTTTTGGATATCTCTCTTTGCTTCATGCGTTCTCTTAATTCTTCTGTTAACAAGACGACTGTGTGCATACTGGACACTAACATGGCATTTGACACCTTCTTTGTCCATATATGCATAACTACGTACATATACACATATATGTGTATATATATATATATACACGTGTGCGTATAGGCATACATTCAGTATAGAGGGGTCTGTATACTCTCATGCATATATATACGTACACATATGCATAGAATGTACCAATGTACCTAGGCCTATACAGATATATATATATATATGCATAAGTGTATGTATACAATGTATCAGTATGGGGATATAGAAAGGGGGAGCAACAAATGTGTACACATGAATATACATATATATAACCCCCGACCACCCCAGCTGCTACGAACTCTCTATTCCCCAACTGCCGTCTTGACTGCTTCTTACAGTATAGTTTGCTAAAAAAAAATGGACTGTGCTGCTACCGCTCCTGCTGCGGCTGGTGCTGCTACTCCTGCTGCTGCTGCTCCTCCTGCTGCTGTAAAAACTGCTTATCCGTGCTGCCAACTTCTATGCTTGTGATACCGCAGTATGACACTATAGTAGAATCTTCTACTACTATTACCGCTGCTGCTGCTACTGCTGCTGCTGCTTTGTTTTCGTATAGCTGTCTTGTACGCTTCTAGTCGTACAGTTTGTCACTATAATAGAAGGCGATGCTGCTCTTGCTATTCATTATTTGTACTGCTGTTTATCCTTTTCACAGTTTAGCACCGCAACTTAGTACAATGTGGTGCTCACGCTACTGCTGCTGCTGCTGTTGCTCTTAATTGTATACAGCTCTCTGTGCTGTGTACAGTACAGTATCGCTATGATACAGAATGTTGTGCTCACGCTGCTGCTGCTGCTGATGCTGTTTATTGTATACTGCTGTCTGTGCTGTGTACAGTAC
>NW_026699664.1:0-58833 GCF_030435755.1 Ochotona princeps
TTCATTTCTAGATAATGCACTGAAGGGCACTAAGCATAGAGTGTGAAAACTGAGTTTCCTTGAGAGCTGCTTGGAAGCCTGATGGTGTGTGAAGTTAGTGAGCCAAATGGAGTTGTTCTCCCACAAGAACCACTCGGCTGATCCTTCTTCAATATGCCCTTCACCAACATGCAGTGTTTCCTTGATTGAATTAGCTCTCACACCAATATTTTCGTCTAGAGCCTTTGCATTGAGGGTTATCTGAAAACGGCTGTGGCGCTGAAGTCGCCTGTGAATGTGGAGTTGGTGGCATGTGAAACCCGCATGTGGAGCATTCGTTTGTGAGGGATGCTCTACCAGGTTCATTTCTAGATAATGCACTCAAAGGGCACTAAGCATAGAGTGTGAAAACTGAGTTTCCTTGAGAGCTGCTTGGAAGCCTGATGGTGTGTGAAGTTAGTGAGCCAAATGGAGTTGTTCTCCCACAAGAACCACTCGGCTGATCATTCTTCAGTATGCCCTTCACCAACATGCAGTGTTTCCTTGATTGAATTAGCTCTCACACCAATATTTGCGTCTAGAACCTTTGCATTGAGGGCTATCTGAAAACGGCTGTGGCGCTGAAGTTGCCTGAGAATGTGGAGTTGGTGGCATGTGAAACCCGCATGTGGAGCATTCGTTTGTGTGGGATGCTCTACCAGGTTCATTCCTAGATAATGCACTCAAAGGGCACTAAGCATAGAGTGTGAAAACTGAGTTTCCTTGACAGCTGCTTGGAAGCCTGATGGTGTGTGAAGTTAGTGAGCCAAATGGAGTTGTTCTCCCACAAGAACCACTCGGCTGATCCTTCTTCAATATGCCCTTCACCAACATGCAGTGTTTCCTTGATTGAAATAGCTCTCACACCAATATTTGCGTCTAGAGCCTTTGCATTGAGGGCTATCTGAAAACGGCCGCGGCGCTGAAGTTGCCTGTGAATGTGGAGTTGGTGGCATGTGAAACCCGCATGTGGAGCATTCGTTTGTGTGGGATGCTCACCAAGCTTCATTTCAGTCCTAGGCACTCAAAGGGCACTAAGAATAGAGTGTGAAAACTGAGTTTCCTTGAGAGCTGCTTGGAAGCCTGATGGTGTGTGAAGTTAGTGAGCCAAATGGAGTTGTTCTCCCACAAGAACCACTCGGCTGATCCTTCTTCAATATGCCCTTCACCAACATGCAGTGTTTCCTTGATTGAATTAGCTCTCATACCAATATTTGCGTCTAGAGCCTTTGCATTGAGGCTATCTGAAAACGGCTGTGGCGCTGAAGTTGCCTGTGAATGTGGAGTTGGTGGCATGTGAAACCCGCATGTGGAGCATTCGTTTGTGTGGGATGCTCACCACGTTTCATTTCAGTCCTAGGTACTCAAAGGGCACTAAGCATAGAGTGTGAAAACTGAGTTTCCTTGACAGCTGCTTGGAAGCCTGATGGTGTGTGAAGTTAGTGAGCCAAATGGAGTTGTTCTCCCACAAGAACCACTCGGCTGATCCTTCTTCAATATGCCCTTCACCAACATGCAGTGTTTCCTTGATTGAATTAGCTCTCACACCAATATTTGCGTCTAGAGCCTTTGCATTGAGGGCTATCTGAAAACGGCTGTGGCGCTGAAGTTGCCTGTGAATGTGGAGTTGGTGGCATGTGAAACCCGCATGTGGAGCATTCGTTTGTGTGGGATGCTCACCAAGCTTCATTTCAGTCCTAGGCACTCAAAGGGCACTAAGCATAGACTGTGAAAACTGAGTTTCCTTGAGAGCTGCTTGGAAGCCTGATGGTGTGTGAAGTTAGTGAGCTAAATGGAGTTGTTCTCCCACAAGAACCACTCGGCTGATCCTTCTTCAATATGCCCTTCACCAACATGCATTGTTTCCTTGATTGAATTACCTCTCACACCAATATTTGCGTCTAGAGCCCTTGCATTGAGGGCTATCTGAAAACGGCTGTGGCGCTGAAGTTGCCTGTGAATGTGGAGTTGGTGGCATGTGAATGCCGCATGTGGAGCATTCGTTTGTGTGGGATGCTCTGCCAGGTTCATTCCTAGATAATGCACTCAAAGGGCACTAAGCATAGAGTGTGAAAACTGAGTTTCCTTCAGAGCTGTTTGGAAGCCTGATGGTGTGTGAAGTTAGTGAGCCAAATGGAGTTGTTCTAACACAAGAACCACTCGGCTGATCCTTCTTCAATATGCCCTTCACCAACATGCAGTGTTTCCTTGATTGAATTAGCTCTCACACCAATATTTGCGTCTAGAGCCTTTGCATTGAGGGCTATCTGAAAACGGCTGTGGCGCTGAAGTTGCCTGTGAATGTGGAGTTGGTGGCATGTGAAACCCGCATGTGGAGCATTCGTTTGTGTGGGATGCTCACCACGTTTCATTTCGGTCTTAGTTACTCAAAGGGCACTAAGCATAGAGTGTGAAAACTGAGTTTCCTGGAGAGCTGCTTGGAAGCCTGATGGTGTGTGAAGTTAGTAAGCCAAATGGAGTTGTTCTCCCACAAGAACCACTCGGCTGATCCTTCTTCAATATGCCCTTCACCAATATGCAGTGTTTCCTTGATTGAATTAGCTCTCACACAAATATTTGCGTCTAGAGCCTTTGCATTGAGGGCTATCTGAAAATGGCTGTGGCGCTGAAGTTGCCTGTGAATGTGGAGTTGGTGGCATGTGAAACCCGCATGTGGAGCATTCGTTTGTGTGGGATGCTCACCAAGCTTCATTTCAGTCCTAGGCACTCAAAGGGCACTAAGCATAGAGTGTGAAAACTGAGTTTCCTTGAGAGCTGCTTGGAAGCCTGATGGTGTGTGAAGTTAGTGAGCCAAATGGAGTTGTTCTCCCACAAGAACCACTCGGCTGATCCTTCTTCAATATGCCCTTCACCAACATGCAGTGTTTCCTTGATTGAATTAGCTCTCACACCAATATTTGCTTTCAGAGCCTTTGCATTGAGGGCTATCTGAAAACGGCTGTGGCGCTGAAGTTGCCTGTGAATGTGGAGTTGGTGGCATGTGAAACCCACATGTGGAGCATTCGTTTGTGTGGGATGCTCTCCACGTTTCATTTCAGTCCTAGGTACTCAAAGGGCACTAAGCATACAGTATGAAAACTGAGTTTCCTTGAGAGCTGCTTGGAAGCCTGATGGTGTGTGAAGTTAGTGAGCCAAATGAAGTTGTTGTCCCACAAGAACCACTCGGCTGATCCTTCTTCAATATGCCCTTCACCAACATGCATTGTTTCCTTGATTGAATTAGCTCCCACACCAATATTTGCGTCCAGAGCCTTTGCATTGAGGGCTATCTGAAAACGGCTGTGGCGCTGAAGTTGCCTGAGAATGTGGAGTTGGTGGCATGTGAATGCCGCATGTTGAGCATTCGTTTGTGTGGAATGCTCTACCAGGTTTATTCCTAGATAATGCACTGAAGGGCACTAAGCATAGAGTGTGAAAACTGAGTTTCCTTGACAGCTGCTTGGAAGCCTGATGGTGTGTGAAGTTAGTGAGCCAAATGGAGTTGTTCTCCCACAAGAACCACTCGGCTGATCCTTCTTCAATATGCCCTTCACCAACATGCAGTGTTTCCTTGATTGAATTAGCTCTCACACCAATATTTGCGTCTAGAGCCTTTGCATTGAGGGCTATCTGAAAACGGCCGCGGCGCTGAAGTTGCCTGTGAATGTGGAGTTGGTGACATGTGAAACCCGCATGTGGAGCATTCGTTTGTGTGGGATGCTCACCAAGATTCATTTCAGTCCTAGGCACTCAAAGGGCACTAAGCTTAGAGTGTGAAAACTGAGTTTCCTTGAGAGCTGCTTGGAAGCCTGATGGTGTGTGAAGTTAGTGAGCCAAATGGAGTTGTTCTCCCACAAGAACAACTCGGCTGATCCTTCTTCAATATGCTCTTCACCAACATGCAGTGTTTCCTTGATTGAAATAGCTCTCACACCAATATTTGCGTCTAGAGCCTTTACATTGAGGGTTATCTGAAAACGGCTGTGGCGCTGAAGTTGCCTGTGAATGTGGAGTTGGTGGCATGTGAAACCCGCATGTGGATCATTCGTTTGTGAGGGATGCTCTACCAGGTTCATTCCTAGATAATGCACTCAAAGGGCACTAAGCATAGAGTGTGAAAACTGAGTTTCCTGGAGAGCTGCTTGGAAGCCTGATGGTGTGTGAAGTTAGTGAGCCAAATGGAGTTGTTCTCCCACAAGAACCACTGGGCTGATCCTTCTTCAATATGCCCTTCACCAACATGCATTGTTTCCTTGATTGAATTAGCTCTCACACCAATATTTGCGTCCAGAGCCTTTGCTTTGAGGGCTATCTGAAAACGGCTGTGGCGCTGAAGTTGCCTGTGAATGTGGAGTTGGTGGCATGTGAAACCCGCATGTGGAGCATTCGTTTGTGTGGGATGCTCACCAAGTTTCATTTCTGTCCTAGGCACTCAAAGGGCACTAAGCACAGAGTGTGAAAACTGAGTTTCCTTGAGAGCTGCTTGGAAGCCTGATTTTGTGTGAAGTTAGTGATCCAAATGGAGTTGTTCTCCCACAAGAACCACTCGGCTGATCCTTCTTCAATATGCCCTTCACCAACATGCAGTGTTTCCTTGATTGAATTAGCTCTCACACCAATATTTGCGTCTAGAGCCTTTGCATTGAGGGCTATCTGAAAACGGCTGTGGCGCTGAAGTTGCCTGTGAATGTGGAGTTGGTGCATGTGAAACCCGCATGTGGAGCATTCGTTTGTATGGGATGCTCACCACGTTTCATTTCAGTCCTAGGTACTAAAAGGGCACTAAGCATACAGTATGAAAACTGAGTTTCCTTGAGAGCTGTTTGGAAGCCTGATGGTGTGTGAAGTTAGTGAGCCAAATGGAGTTGTTCTCCCACAAGAACCACTCGGCTGATCCTTCTTCAATATGCCCTTCACCAACATGCAGTGTTTCCTTGATTGAATTAGCTCTCACACCAATATTTGCGTCTAGAGCCTTTGCATTGAGGGCTATCTGAAAACGGCTGTGGCGCTGAAGTTGCCTGTGAATGTGGAGTTGGTGGCATGTGAAACCCGCATGTGGAGAATTCGTTTGTGTGGGATACTCTACCAGGTTCATTTCAGTCCTAGGCACTCAAAGGGCACTAAGCCTAGAGTGTGAAAACTGAGTTTCCTTGAGAGCTGCTTGGAAGCCTGATGGTGTGTGAAGTTAGTGAGCCAAATGGAGTTGTTCTCCCACAAGAACCACTCGGCTGATTCTTCTTCAATATGCCCTTTTCCAACATGCAGTGTTTCCTTGATTGAATTAGCTCTCACACCAATATTTGTGTCTAGAGCCTTTGCATTGAGGGCTATCTGAAAACGGCTGTGGCGCTGAAGTTGCCTGTGAATGTGGAGTTGGTGGCATGTGAAACCCGCATGTGGAGCATTCGTTTGTGTGGGATGCTCTACCAGGTTCATTCCTACATAATGCACTGAAGGGCACTAAGCATAGAGTGTGAAAACTGAGTTTCCTTGAGAGCTGCTTGGAAGCCTGATGGTGTGTGAAGTTAGTGAGCCAAATGGAGTTGTTCTCCCACAAGAACCACTCGGCTGATCCTGCTTCAATATGCCCTTCACCAACATGCAGTGTTTCCTTGATTGAATTAGATCTCACACCAATATTTGCGTCTAGAGCCTTTGCATTGAGGGCTATCTGAAAACGGCTGTGGCGCTGAAGTTGCCTGTGAATGTGGAGTTGGTGGCATGTGCAACCCGCATGTGGAGCATTCGTTCGTGAGGGATGCTCACCACGTTTCATTTCAGTCCTAGGTACTCAAAAGGCACTAAGCATAGAGTGTGAAAACTGAGTTTCCTTGAGAGCTGATGGAAGCCTGATTTTGTGTGAAGTTAGTGAGCCAAATGGAGTTGTTCTCCCACAAGAACCACTCGGCTGATCCTTCTTCAATATGCCCTTCACCAACATGCAGTGTTTCCTTGATTGAATTAGCTCTCACACCAATATTTGCGTCTAGAGCCATTGCATTGAGGGCTATCTGAAAACGGCTGTGGCGCTGAAGTTGCCTGAGAATGTGGAGTTGGTGGCATGTGAAACCCGCATGTGGAGCATTCGTTTGTGTGGGATGCTCACCAAGCTTCATTTCAGTCCTAGGCACTCAAAGGGCACTAAGCATAGAGTGTGAAAACTGAGTTTCCTGGAGAGCTGCTTGGAAGCCTGATGGTGTGTGAAGTTAGTGAGCCAAATGGAGTTGTTCTCCCACAAGAACCACTCGGCTGATCCTTCTTCAATATGCCCTTCACCAACATGCAGTGTTTCCTTGATTGAATTAGCTCTCACACCAATATTTGCGTCTAGAGCCTTTGCATTGAGGGCTGTCTGAAAACGGTTGTGGCGCTGAAGTTGCCTGTGAATGTGTAGTTGGTGGCATGTGAAACCCGCATGTGGAGCATTCGTTTGTGAGGGATGCTCTACCAGGTTCATTCTAGATAATGCACTCAAAGGGCACTAAGCATAGAGTGAAAACTGAGTTTCCTTGAGAGCTGCTTGGAAGCCTGATGGTGTGTGAAGTAAGTGAGCCAAATGGAGTTGTTCTCCCACAAGAACCACTCAGCTGATCCTTCTTCAATATGCCCTTCACCAACATGCAGTGTTTCCTTGATTGAATTAGCTCTCACACCAATATTTGCGTCTAGAGCCTTTGCATTGAGGGCTATCTGAAAACGGCTGTGGCGCTGAAGTTGACTGAGAATGTGGAGTTGGTGGCATGTGAAACCCGCATGTGGAGCAATCGTTTGTGTGGGATACTCTACCAGGTTCATTTCAGTCCTAGGCACTCAAAGGGCACTAAGCATAGAGTGTGAAAACTGAGTTTCCTTGAGAGCTGCTTGGAAGCCTGATGGTGTGTGAAGTTAGTGAGCCAAATGGAGTTGTTCTCCCACAAGAACCACTCGGCTGATCCTTCTTCAATATGCCCTTCACCAACATGCAGTGTTTCCTTGATTGAATTAGCTCTCACACCAATATTTGCGTCTAGAGCCTTTGCATTGAGGGCTGTCTGAAAACGGTTGTGGCGCTGAAGTTGCCTGTGAATGTGTAGTTGGTGGCATGTGAAACCCGCATGTGGAGCATTCGTTTGTATGGGATGCTCACCACGTTTCATTTCAGTCCTAGGTACTCAAAGGGCACTAAGCATACAGTATGAAAACTGAGTTTCCTTGAGAGCTGCTTGGAAGCCTGATGGTGTGTGAAGTTAGTGAGCCAAATGGAGTTGTTCTCCACAAGAACCACTCGGCTGATCCTTCTTCAATATGCCCTTCACCAACATGGAGTGTTTCCTTGATTGAATTAGCTCTCACACCAATATTTGCGTCTAGTGCCTTTGCATTGAGGGTTATCTGAAAACGGCTGTGGCGCTGAAGTTGCCTGTGAATGTGGAGTTGGTGGCATGTGAAACCCGCATGTGGAGCATTCGTTTGTGTGGGATGCTCTACCAGGTTCATTCCTAGATAATGCACTCAAAGGGCACTAAGCATAGAGTGTGAAAACTGAGTTCCTTGAGAGCTGCTTGGAAGCCTGATGGTGTGTGAAGTTAGTGAGCCAAATGGAGTTGTTCTCCCACAAGAACCACTCGGCTGATCCTTCTTCAATATGCCCTTCACCAACATGCAGTGTTTCCTTGATTGAAATAGCTCTCACACCAATATTTGCGTATAGAGCCTTTGCATTGAGGGGCATCTGAAGACGTCTGTGGCGCTGAAGTTGCCTGAGAATGTGGAGTTGGTGGCATGTGAATCCCGCATGTGGAGCATTCGTTTGTGAGGGATGCTCTACCAGGTTCATTTCTAGATAATGCACTCAAAGGGCACTAAGCATAGAGTGTGAAAACTGAGTTTCCTGGAGAGCTGCTTGGAAGCCTGATGGTGTGTGAAGTTAGTGAGCCAAATGGAGTTGTTCTCCCACAAGAACCACTCAGCTGATCCTTCTTCAATATGCCCTTCACCAACATGCAGTGTTTCCTTGATTGAATTAGCTCTCACACCAATATTTGCGTCTAGAGCCTTTGCATTGAGGGCTATCTGAAAACGGCTGTGGGGCTGAAGTTGACTGAGAATGTGGAGTTGGTGGCATGTGAAACCCGCATGTGGAGCATTCGTTTGTGTGGGATGCTCACCAAGCTTCATTTCAGTCCTAGGCACTCAAAGGGCACTAAGCATAGAGTGTGAAAACTGAGTTTCCTTGAGAGCTGCTTGGAAGCCTGATTTTGTGTGAAGTTAGTGAGCCAAATGGAGTTGTTCTCCCACAAGAACCACTCGGCTGATCCTTCTTCAATATGCCCTTCACCAACATGCAGTGTTTCCTTGATTGAATTAGCTCTCACACCAATATTTGCGTCTAGAGCCTTTACATTGAGGGCTATCTGAAAACGGCAGTGGCGCTGAAGTTGCCTGTGAATGTGGAGTTGGTGGCATGTGAAACCCGCATGTGGAGCATTCGTTTGTGTGGGATGCTCTACCAGGTTCATTTCTAGATAATGCACTCAAAGGGCACTAAGCATAGAGTGTGAAAACTGAGTTTCCTTGAGAGCTGCTTGGAAGCCTGATGGTGTGTGAAGTTAGTGAGCCAAATGGAGTTGTTCTCCCACAAGAACCACTCGGCTGATCCTTCTTCAATATGCCCTTCACCAACATGCAGTGTTTCCTTGATTGAAATAGCTCTCACACCAATATTTGCGTCCAGAGCCTTTGCATTGAGGGCTCTCTGAAAACGGCTGTGGCGCTGAAGTTGCCTGTGAATGTGTAGTTGGTGGCATGTGAAACCCGCATGTGGAGCATTCGTTTGTATGGGATGCTCACCACGTTTCATTTCAGTCCTAGGTACTCAAAGGGCACTAAGCATACAGTATGAAAACTGAGTTTCCTTGAGAGCTGCTTGGAAGCCTGATGGTGTGTGAAGTTAGTGAGCCAAATGGAGTTGTTCTCCCACAAGAACCACTCGGCTGATCCTTCTTCAATATGCCCTTCACCAACATGGAGTGTTTCCTTGATTGAATTAGCTCTCACACCAATATTTGCGTCTAGTGCCTTTGCATTGAGGGTTATCTGAAAACGGCTGTGGCGCTGAAGTTGCCTGTGAATGTGGAGTTGGTGGCATGTGAAACCCGCATGTGGAGCATTCGTTTGTGTGGGATGCTCTACCAGGTTCATTCCTAGATAATGCACTCAAAGGGCACTAAGCATAGAGTGTGAAAACTGAGTTTCCTTGAGAGCTGCTTGGAAGCCTGATGGTGTGTGAAGTTAGTGAGCCAAATGGAGTTGTTCTCCCACAAGAACCACTCGGCTGATCCTTCTTCAATATGCCCTTCACCAACATGCAGTGTTTCCTTGATTGAAATAGCTCTCACACCAATATTTGCGTATAGAGCCTTTGCATTGAGGGGCATCTGAAGACGTCTGTGGCGCTGAAGTTGCCTGAGAATGTGGAGTTGGTGGCATGTGAATCCCGCATGTGGAGCATTCGTTTGTGAGGGATGCTCTACCAGGTTCATTTCTAGATAATGCACTCAAAGGGCACTAAGCATAGAGTGTGAAAACTGAGTTTCCTGGAGAGCTGCTTGGAAGCCTGATGGTGTGTGAAGTTAGTGAGCCAAATGGAGTTGTTCTCCACAAGAACCACTCAGCTGATCCTTCTTCAATATGCCCTTCACCAACATGCAGTGTTTCCTTGATTGAATTAGCTCTCACACCAATATTTGCGTCTAGAGCCTTTGCATTGAGGGCTATCTGAAAACGGCTGTGGGGCTGAAGTTGACTGAGAATGTGGAGTTGGTGGCATGTGAAACCCGCATGTGGAGCATTCGTTTGTGTGGGATGCTCACCAAGCTTCATTTCAGTCCTAGGCACTCAAAGGGCACTAAGCATAGAGTGTGAAAACTGAGTTTCTTGAGAGCTGCTTGGAAGCCTGATTTTGTGTGAAGTTAGTGAGCCAAATGGAGTTGTTCTCCCACAAGAACCACTCGGCTGATCCTTCTTCAATATGCCCTTCACCAACATGCAGTGTTTCCTTGATTGAATTAGCTCTCACACCAATATTTGCGTCTAGAGCCTTTACATTGAGGGCTATCTGAAAACGGCAGTGGCGCTGAAGTTGCCTGTGAATGTGGAGTTGGTGGCATGTGAAACCCGCATGTGGAGCATTCGTTTGTGTGGGATGCTCTACCAGTTCATTTCTAGATAATGCACTCAAAGGGCACTAAGCATAGAGTGTGAAAACTGAGTTTCCTTGAGAGCTGCTTGGAAGCCTGATGGTGTGTGAAGTTAGTGAGCCAAATGGAGTTGTTCTCCCACAAGAACCACTCGGCTGATCCTTCTTCAATATGCCCTTCACCAACATGCAGTGTTTCCTTGATTGAAATAGCTCTCACACCAATATTTGCGTCCAGAGCCTTTGCATTGAGGGCTCTCTGAAAACGGCTGTGGCGCTGAAGTTGCCTGAGAATGTGGAGTTGGTGGCATGTGAATCCCGCATGTGGAGCATTCGTTTGTGAGGGATGCTCTACCAGGTTCATTTCTAGATAATGCACTCAAAGGGCACTAAGCATAGAGTGTGAAAACTGAGTTTCCTGGAGAGTTGCTTGGAAACCTGATGGTGTGTGAAGTTAGTGAGCCAAATGGAGTTTTTCTCGCACAAGAACCACTCGGCTGATCCTTCTTCAATATGCCCTTCACCAACATGCAGTGTTTCCTTGACTGAATTAGCTCTCACACCAATATTTGCGTCTAGAGCCTTTGCATTGAGGGCTATCTGAAAATGGCTGTGGCGCTGAAGTTTCCTGAGAATGTGGAGTTGGTGGCATGTGAAACCCGCATGTGGAGCATTCGTTTGTGTGGGATGCTCTACCAGGTTTTTTCCTAGATAATCCACTAAAGGGCACTAAGCATAGAGTGTGAAAACTGAGTTTCCTTGAGAGCTGCTTGGAAGCCTGATGGTGTGTGAAGTTAGTGAGCCAAATGGAGTTGTTCTCCCACAAGAACCACTCGGCTGATCCTTCTTCAATATGCCCTTCACCAACATGCAGTGTTTCCTTGGTTGAATTAGCTCTCACACCAATATTTGCGTCTAGAGCCTTTGCATTGAGGGCTCTCTGAAAACGGCTGTGCCGCTGAAGTTGCCTGAGAATGTGGAGTTGGTGGCATGTGAATCCCGCATGTGGAGCATTCGTTTGTGTGGGATGCTATACCAGGTTCATTCCTAGATAATGCACTCAAAGGGCACTAAGCATAGAGTGTTAAAACTGAGTTTCCTTGAGAGCTGCTTGGAAGCCTGATGGTGTGTGAAGTTAGTGAGCCAAATGGAGTTGTTCTCCCACAAGAACCACTCGGCTGATCCTTCTTCAATATGCCCTTCACCAACATGCAGTGTTTCCTTGATTGAATTAGCTCTCACACCAATATTTGCGTCTAGAGCCTTTGCATTGAGGGCTATCTGAAAACGGCTGTGGCGCTGAAGTTGCCTGTGAATGTGGAGTTGGTGGCATGTGAAACCCGCATGTGGAGCATTCGTTTGTGTGGGATGCTCACCACGTTTCATTTCAGTCCTAGGTACTCAAAGGGAACTAAGCATAGAGTGTGAAAACTGAGTTTCCTTGAGAGCTGCTTGGAAGCCTGATGGTGTGTGAAGTTAGTGAGCCAAATGGAGTTGTTCTCCCACAAGAACCACTCGGCTGATCCTTCTTCAATATGCCCTTCACCAACATGCAGTGTTTCCTTGATTGAATTAGCTCTCACACCAACATTTGCGTCTAGAGCCTTGGCACTGAGGGCTATCTGAAAATGGCTGTGGCGCTGAAGTTGCCTGAGAATGTGGAGTTGGTGGCATGTGAATCCCGCATGTGGAGCATTCGTTTGTGTGGGATGCTCTACCAGGTTCATTCCTAGATAATGCACTCAAAGGGCACTAAGCATAGAGTGTTAAAACTGAGTTTCCTTGAGAGCTGCTTGGAAGCCTGATGGTGTGTGATGTTAGTGAGCCAAATGGAGTTGTTCTCCCACAAGAACCACTCCGCTGAGCCTTCTTCAATATGCCCTTCACCAACATGCAGTGTTTCCTTGATAGAATTAGCTCTCACACCAATATTTGCGTCTAGTGCCTTTGCATTGAGGGCTATCTGAAAACGGCCGCGGCGCTGAAGTTGCCTTTGAATGTGGAGTTGGTGGCATGTGAAACCCGCATGTGGAGCATTCGTTTGTGTGGGATGATCACCACGTTTCATTTCAGTCCTAGGTACTCAAAGGGCACTAAGCATACAGCATGAAAACTGAGTTTCCTGGAGAGCTGCTTGGAAGCCTGATGGTGTGTGAAGTTAGTGAGCCAAATGGAGTTGTTCTCCCACAAGAACCACTCGGCTGATCCTTCTTCAATATGCCCTTCACCAACATGCAGTGTTTCCTTGATTGAATTAGCTCTCACACCAATATTTGCGTCTAGAGACTTTGCATTGAGGGGCATCTGAAGACGTCTGTGGCGCTGAAGTTGCCTGAGAATGTGGAGTTGGTGGCATGTGAAACCCGCATGTGGAGCATTCGTTTGTATGGGATGCTCACCACGTTTCATTTCAGTCCTAGGTACTAAAAGGGCACTAAGCATACAGTATGAAAACTGAGTTTCCTTGAGAGCTGTTTGGAAGCCTGATGGTGTGTGAAGTTAGTGATCCAAATGGAGTTGTTCTCCCACAAGAACCACTCGGCTGATCCTTCTTCAATATGGCCTTCACCAACATGCAGTGTTTCCTTGATTGAATTAGCTCTCACACCAATATTTGCGTCTAGAGCCTTTGCATTGAGGGCTATCTGAAAACGGCTGTGGCGCTGAAGTTGCCTGTGAATGTGGAGTTGGTGGCATGTGAAACCCGTATGTGGAGCATTCGTTTGTGTGGGATACTCTACCAGGTTCATTTCAGTCCTAGGCACTCAAAGGGCACTAAGCCTAGAGTGTGAAAACTGAGTTTCCTTGAGAGCTGCTTGGAAGCCTGATGGTGTGTGAAGTTAGTGAGCCAAATGGAGTTGTTCTCCCACAAGAACCACTCGGCTGATCCTTCTTCAATATGCCCTTCACCAACATGCAGTGTTTCCTTGATTGAATTAGCTCTCACACCAATATTTGTGTCTAGAGCCTTTGCATTGAGGGCTATCTGAAAACGGCTGTGGCGCTGAAGTTGCCTGTGAATGTGGAGTTGGTGGCATGTGAAACCCGCATGTGGAGCATTCGTTTGTGTGGGATGCTCTACAGGTTCATTCCTACATAATGCACTGAAGGGGCACTAAGCATAGAGTGTGAAAACTGAGTTTCCTTGAGAGCTGCTTGGAAGCCTGATGGTGTGTGAAGTTAGTGAGCCAAATGGAGTTGTTCTCCCACAAGAACCACTCGGCTGATCCTTCTTCAATATGCCCTTCACCAACATGCAGTGTTTCCTTGATTGAATTAGCTCTCACACAAATATTTGCGTCTAGAGCCTTTGCATTGAGGGCTATCTGAAAACGGCTGTGGGGCTGAAGTTGCCTGTGAATGTGGAGTTGGTGGCATGTGAAACCCGCATGTGGAGCATTCGTTTCTGTGGGATGCTCTACCAGTTCATTTCTAGATAATGCACTCAAAGGGCACTAAGCATAGAGTGTGAAAACTGAGTTTCCTTGAGAGCTGCTTGGAAGCCTGATGGTGTGTGAAGTTAGTGAGCCACATGGAGTTGTTCTCCCACAAGAACCACTCGGCTGATCCTTCTTCAATATGCCCTTCACCAACATGCAGTGTTTCCTTGATTGAATTAGCTCTCACACCAATATTTGCGTCTAGAGCCTTTGCATTGAGGGCTGTCTGAAAACGGTTGTGGCGCTGAAGTTGCCTGTGAATGTGTAGTTGGTGGCATGTGAAACCCGCATGTGGAGCATTCGTTTGTATGGGATGCTCACCACGTTTCATTTCAGTCCTAGGCACTCAAAGGGCACTAAGCATAGAGTGTGACAACTGAGTTTCCTTGAGAGCTGCTTGGAAGCCTGATGGTGTGTGAAGTTAGTGAGCCAAATGGAGTTGTTCTCCCACAAGAACCACTCGGCTGATCCTTCTTCAATATGCCCTTCACCAACATGCAGTGTTTCCTTGATTGAATTAGCTCTCACACCAATATTTGCGTTCTAGAGCCTTTACATTGAGGGCTATCTGAAAACGGCAGTGGCGCTGAAGTTGCCTGTGAATGTGGAGTTGGTGGCATGTGAAACCCGCATGTGGAGCATTCGTTTGTGTGGGATGCTCTACCAGGTTCATTTCTAGATAATGCACTCAAAGGGCACTAAGCATAGAGTGTGAAAACTGAGTTTCCTTGAGAGCTTCTTGGAAGCCTGATGGTGTGTGAAGTTAGTGAGCCAAATGGAGTTGTTCTCCCACAAGAACCACTCGGCTGATCCTTCTTCAATATGCCCTTCACCAACATGCAGTGTTTCCTTGATTGAAATAGCTCTCACACCAATATTTGCGTCTAGAGCCTTTGCATTGAGGGCTCTCTGAAAACGGCTGTGGCGCTGAAGTTGCCTGAGAATGTGGAGTTGGTGGCATGTGAAACCCGCATGTGGAGCATTCGTTTGTGTGGGATGCTCTACCAGGTTCATTCCTAGATAATACACTAAAGGGCACTAAGCATAGAGTGTGACAACTGAGTTTCCTTGAGAGCTGCTTGGAAGCCTGATGGTGTGTGAAGTTAGTGAGCCAAATGGAGTTGTTCTCCCACAAGAACCACTCGGCTGATCCTTCTTCAATATGCCCTTCACCAACATGCAGTGTTTCCTTGATTGAATTAGCTCTCACACCAATATTTGCGTCTAGAGCCTTTGCATTGAGGGCTATCTGAAAACGGCTGTGGCGCTGAAGTTGCCTGTGAATGTGGAGTTGGTGGCATGTGAAACCCGCATGTGGAGCATTCGTTTGTGTGGGATGCTCACCAAGCTTCATTTCAGTCCTAGGTACTCAAAGGGCACTAAGCATAGAGTGTGAAAACTGAGTTTCCTGGAGAGCTGCTTGGAAGCCTGATGGTGTGTGAAGTTAGTGAGCCAAATGGAGTTGTTCTCCCACAAGAACCACTCGGCTGATCCTTCTTCAATATGCCCTTCACCAACATGCAGTGTTTCCTTGATTGAATTAGCTCTCACACCAATATTTGCGTCTAGAGCCTTTGAATTGAGGGTTATCTGAAAACGGCTGTGGCGCTGAAGTTGCCTGTGAATGTGGAGTTGGTGGCATGTGAAACCCGCATGTGGAGCATTCGTTTGTGAGGGATGCTCTACCAGGTTCATTTCTAGATAATGCACTCAAAGGGCACTAAGCATAGAGTGTGAAAACTGAGTTTCCTTGAGAGTTGCTTGGAAACCTGATGGTGTGTGAAGTTAGTGAGCCAAATGGAGTTGTTCTCGCACAAGAACCACTCGGCTGATCCTTCTTCAATATGCCCTTCACCAACATGCAGTGTTTCCTTGATTGAATTAGCTCTCACACCAATATTTGCGTCTAGAGCCTTTGCATTGAGGGCTATCTGAAAACGGCTGTGGCGCTGAAGTTTCCTGAGAATGTGGAGTTGGTGGCATGTGAAACCCGCATGTGGAGCATTCGTTTGTGTGGGATGCTCTACCTGGTTATTTCCTAGATAATCCACTAAAGGGCACTAAGCATAGAGTGTGAAAACTGAGTTTCCTTGAGAGCTGCTTGGAAGCCTGATGGTGTGTGAAGTTAGTGAGCCAAATGGAGTTGTTCTCCCACAAGAACCACTCGGCTGATCCTTCTTCAATATGCCCTTCACCAACATGCAGTGTTTCCTTGATTGAATTAGCTCTCACACCAATATTTGCGTCCAGAGCCTTTGCATTGAGGGCTCTCTGAAAACGGCTGTGGCGCTGAAGTTGCCTGAGAATGTGGAGTTGGTGGCATGTGAATCCCGCATGTGGAGCATTCGTTTGTGTGGGATGCTATACCAGGTTCATTCCTAGATAATGCACTCAAAGGGCACTAAGCATAGAGTGTTAAAACTGAGTTTCCTTGAGAGCTGCTTGGAAGCCTGATGGTGTGTGAAGTTAGTGAGCCAAATGGAGTTGTTCTCCCACAAGAACCACTCGGCTGATCCTTCTTCAATATGCCCTTCACCAACATGCAGTGTTTCCTTGATTGAATTAGCTCTCACACCAATATTTGCGTCTAGAGCCTTTGCATTGAGGGCTATCTGAAAACGGCTGTGGCGCTGAAGTTGCCTGTGAATGTGGAGTTGGTGGCATGTGAAACCCGCATGTGGAGCATTCGTTTGTGTGGGATGCTCACCACGTTTCATTTCAGTCCTAGGTACTCAAAGGGAACTAAGCATAGAGTGTGAAAACTGAGTTTCCTTGAGAGCTGCTTGGAAGCCTGATGGTGTGTGAAGTTAGTGAGCCAAATGGAGTTGTTCTCCCAGAAGAACCACTGGGCTGATCCTTCTTCAATATGCCCTTCACCAACATGCAGTGTTTCCTTGATTGAATTAGCTCTCACACCAATATTTGCGTCCAGAGCCTTTGCATTGATTGCTCTCTGAAAACGGCTGTGGCGCTGAAGTTGCCTGAGAATGTGCAGTTGGTGGCATGTGAATCCCGCATGTGGAGCATTCGTTTGTGTGGGATGCTCTACCAGGTTCATTCCTAGATAATGCACTCAAAGGGCACTAAGCATAGAGTGTTAAAACTGAGTTTCCTTGAGAGCTGCTTGGAAGCCTGATGGTGTGTGAAGTTAGTGAGCCAAATGGAGTTGTTCTCCCACAAGAACCACTCGGCTGAGCCTTCTTCAATATGCCCTTCACCAACATGCAGTGTTTCCTTGATTGAATTAGCTCTCACACCAATATTTGCGTCTAGTGCCTTTGCATTGAGGGCTATCTGAAAACGGCCGCGGCGCTGAAGTTGCCTTTGAATGTGGAGTTGGTGGCATGTGAAACCCGCATGTGGAGCATTCGTTTGTGTGGGATGATCACCACGTTTCATTTCAGTCCTAGGTACTCAAAGGGCACTAAGCATACAGCATGAAAACTGAGTTTCCTGGAGAGCTGCTTGGAAGCCTGATGGTGTGTGAAGTTAGTGAGCCAAATGGAGTTGTTCTCCCACAAGAACCACTCGGCTGATCCTTCTTCAATATGCCCTTCACCAACATGCAGTGTTTCCTTGATTGAATTAGCTCTCACACCAATATTTGCGTCTAGAGACTTTGCATTGAGGGGCATCTGAAGACGTCTGTGGCGCTGAAGTTGCCTGAGAATGTGGAGTTGGTGGCATGTGAAACCCGCATGTGGAGCATTCGTTTGTGAGGGATGCTCTACCAGGTTCATTTCTAGATAATGCACTCAAAGGGCACTAAGCATAGAGTGTGAAAACTGAGTTTCCTTGAGAGCTGCTTGGAAGCCTGATGGTGTGTGAAGTTAGTGAGCCAAATGGAGTTGTTCTTCCACAAGAACCACTCAGCTGATCCTTCTTCAATATGCCCTTCACCAACATGCAGTGTTTCCTTGATTGAAATAGCTCTCACACCAATATTTGCATCTAGAGCCTTTGCATTGAGGGCTATCTGAAAACGGCTGTGGCGCTGAAGTTGACTGAGAATGTGGAGTTGGTGGCATGTGAAACCCGCATGTGGAGCAATCGTTTGTGTGGGATACTCTACCAGGTTCATTTCAGTCCTAGGCACTCAAAGGGCACTAAGCATAGAGTGTGAAAACTGAGTTTCCTTGAGAGCTGCTTGGAAGCCTGATGGTGTGTGAAGTTAGTGAGCCAAATGGAGTTGTTCTCCCACAAGAACCACTCAGCTGATCCTTCTTCAATATGCCCTTCACCAACATGCAGTGTTTCCTTTCTTGAATTAGCTCTCACACCAATATTTGCGTCTAGAGCCTTTGCATTGAGGGCTATCTGAAAACGGCTGTGGGGCTGAAGTTGACTGAGAATGTGGAGTTGGTGGCATGTGAAACCCGCATGTGGAGCAATCGTTTGTGTGGGATACTCTACCAGGTTCATTTCAGTCCTAGGCACTCAAAGGGCACTAAGCATAGAGTGTGACAACTGAGTTTCCTTGAGAGCTGCTTGGAAGCCTGATGGTATGTGAAGTTAGTGAGCCAAATGGAGTTGTTCTCCCACAAGAACCACTCGGCTGATCCTTCTTCAATATGCCCTTCACCAACATGCAGTGTTTCCTTGATTGAATTAGCTCTCACACCAATATTTGCGTCTAGAGCCTTTGCATTGAGGGCTATCTGAAAACGGCTGTGGCGCTGAAGTTGCCTGTGAATGTGGAGTTGGTGGCATGTGAAACCCGCATGTGGAGCATTCGTTTGTGTGGGATGCTCACCACGTTTCATTTCAGTCCTAGGTACTCAAAGGGCACTAAGCATAGAGTGTGAAAACTGAGTTTCCTTGAGAGCTGCTTGGAAGCCTGATGGTGTGTGAAGTTAGTGAGCCAAATGGAGTTGTTCTCCCACAAGAACCACTCGGCTGATCATTCTTCAATATGCCCTTCACCAACATGCAGTGTTTCCTTGATTGAATTAGCTCTCACACCAATATTTGCGTCTAGAGCCTTTGCATTGAGGGCTATCTGAAAACGGCTGTGGCGCTGAAGTTGCCTGTGAATGTGGAGTTGGTGGCATGTGAAACCCGCATGTGGAGCATTCGTTTGTGTGGGATGCTCACCACGTTTCATTTCAGTCCTAGGTACTCAAAGGGAACTAAGCATAGAGTGTGAAAACTGAGTTTCCTTGAGAGCTGCTTGGAAGCCTGATGGTGTGTGAAGTTAGTGAGCCAAATGGAGTTGTTCTCCCACAAGAACCACTCGGCTGATCCTTCTTCAATATGCCCTTCACCAACATGCAGTATTTCCTTAATTGAATTAGCTCTCACACCAATATTTGCGTCCAGAGCCTTTGCATTGAGGGCTATCTGAAAACGGCTGTGGCGGTGAAGTTGCCTGTGAATGTGCAGTTGGTGGCATGTGAAACCCGCATGTGGAGCATTCGTTTGTGTGGGATGCTCTACCAGGTTCATTCCTAGATAATGCACTCAAAGGGCACTAAGCATAGAGTGTGAAAACTGAGTTTCCTTGAGAGCTGCTTGGAAGCCTGATGGTGTGTGAAGTTAGTGAGCCAAATGGAGTTGTTCTCCCACAAGAACCACTCGGCTGAGCCTTCTTCAATATGCCCTTCACCAACATGCAGTGTTTCCTTGATTGAATTAGCTCTCACACCAATATTTGCGTCCAGAGCCTTTGCATTGAGGGCTCTCTGAAAACGGCTGTGGCGCTGAAGTTGCCTGTGAATGTGGAGTTGGTGGCATGTGAATCCCGCATGTGGAGCATTCGTTTGTGTGGGATGCTCTACCAGGTTCATTCCTAGATAATGCACTCAAAGGGCACTAAGCATAGAGTGTGAAAACTGAGTTTCCTTGAGAGCTGCTTGGAAGCCTGATGGTGTGTGAAGTTAGTGAGCCAAATGGAGTTGTTCTCCCACAAGAACCACTCGGCTGAGCCTTCTTCAATATGCCCTTCACCAACATGCAGTGTTTCCTTGATTGAATTAGCTCTCACACCAATATTTGCGTCTAGAGCCTTTGCATTGAGGGCTATCTGAAAACGGCCGCGGCGCTGAAGTTGCCTTTGAATGTGGAGTTGGTGGCATGTGAAACCCGCATGTGGAGCATTCGTTTGTGTGGGATGATCACCACGTTTCATTTCAGTCCTAGGTACTCAAAGGGCACTAAGCATACAGCATGAAAACTGAGTTTCCTGGAGAGCTGCTTGGAAGCCTGATGGTGTGTGAAGTTAGTGAGCCAAATGGAGTTGTTCTCCCACAAGAACCACTCGGCTGATCCTTCTTCAATATGCCCTTCACCAACATGCAGTGTTTCCTTGATTGAATTAGCTCTCACACCAATATTTGCGTCTAGAGACTTTGCATTGAGGTTCATCTGAAGACGTCTGTGGCGCTGAAGTTGCCTGAGAATGTGGAGTTGGTGGCATGTGAAACCCGCATGTGGAGCATTCGTTTGTGTGGGATACTCTACCAGGTTCATTTCAGTCCTAGGCACTCAAAGGGCACTAAGCATAGAGTGTGAAAACTGAGTTTCCTTGAGAGCTGCTTGGAAGCCTGATGGTGTGTGAAGTTAGTGAGCCAAATGGAGTTGTTCTCCCACAAGAACCACTCGGCTGATCCTTCTTCAATATGCCCTTCACCAACATGCAGTGTTTCCTTGATTGAATTAGCTCTCACACCAATATTTGCGTCTAGAGCCTTTGCATTGAGGGCTATCTGAAAACGGCTGTGGCGCTGAAGTTGCCTGAGAATGTGGAGTTGGTGGCATGTGAAACCCGCATGTGGAGCATTCGTTTGTGTGGGATGCTCACCAAGCTTGATTTCAGTCCTAGGCACTCAAAGGGCACTAAGCATAGAGTGTGAAAACTGAGTTTCCTGGAGAGCTGCTTGGAAGCCTGATGGTGTGTGAAGTTAGTGAGCCAAATGGAGTTGTTCTCCCACAAGAACCACTCGGCTGAGCCTTCTTCTATATGCCCTTCACCAACATGCAGTGTTTCCTTGATTGAATTAGCTCTCACACCAATATTTGCGTCTAGAGCCTTTGAATTGAGGGTTATCTGAAAACGGCTGTGGCGCTGAAGTTGCCTGTGAATGTGGAGTTGGTGGCATGTGAAACCCGCATGTGGAGCATTCGTTTGTGAGGGATGCTCTACCAGGTTCATTTCTAGATAATGCACTCAAAGGGCACTAAGCATAGAGTGTGAAAACTGAGTTTCCTTGAGAGTTGCTTGGAAACCTGATGGTGTGTGAAGTTAGTGAGCCAAATGGAGTTGTTCTCGCACAAGAACCACTCGGCTGATCCTTCTTCAATATGCCCTTCACCAACATGCAGTGTTTCCTTGACTGAATTAGCTCTCACACCAATATTTGCGTCTAGAGCCTTTGCATTGAGGGCTATCTGAAAACGGCTGTGGCGCTGAAGTTTCCTGAGAATGTGGAGTTGGTGGCATGTGAAACCCGCATGTGGAGCATTCGTTTGTGTGGGATGCTCTACCTGGTTATTTCCTAGATAATCCACTAAAGGGCACTAAGCATAGAGTGTGAAAACTGAGTTTCCTTGAGAGCTGCTTGGAAGCCTGATGGTGTGTGAAGTTAGTGAGCCAAATGGAGTTGTTCTCCCACAAGAACCACTCGGCTGATCCTTCTTCAATATGCCCTTCACCAACATGCAGTGTTTCCTTGATTGAATTAGCTCTCACACCAATATTTGCGTCCAGAGCCTTTGCATTGAGGGCTCTCTGAAAACGGCTGTGGCGCTGAAGTTGCCTGAGAATGTGGAGTTGGTGGCATGTGAATCCCGCATGTGGAGCATTCGTTTGTGTGGGATGCTCTACCAGGTTCATTCCTAGATAATGCACTCAAAGGGCACTAAGCATAGAGTGTGAAAACTGAGTTTCCTTGAGAGCTGCTTGGAAGCCTGATGGTGTGTGAAGTTAGTGAGCCAAATGGAGTTGTTCTCCCACAAGAACCACTCGGCTGATCCTTCTTCAATATGCCCTTCACCAACATGCAGTGTTTCCTTGATTGAATTAGCTCTCACACCAATATTTGCGTCTAGAGCCTTTGCATTGAGGGCTATCTGAAAACGGCTGTGGCGCTGAAGTTGCCTGTGAATGTGGAGTTGGTGGCATGTGAAACCCGCATGTGGAGCATTCGTTTGTGTGGGATGCTCACCACGTTTCATTTCAGTCCTAGGTACTCAAAGGGAACTAAGCATAGAGTGTGAAAACTGAGTTTCCTTGAGAGCTGCTTGGAAGCCTGATGGTGTGTGAAGTTAGTGAGCCAAATGGAGTTGTTCTCCCACAAGAACCACTCGGCTGATCCTTCTTCAATATGCCCTTCACCAACATGCAGTGTTTCCTTGATTGAATTAGCTCTCACACCAATATTTGTGTCCAGAGCCTTTGCATTGATTGCTCTCTGAAAACGGCTGTGGCGCTGAAGTTGCCTGAGAATGTGGAGTTGGTGGCATGTGAATCCCGCATGTGGAGCATTCGTTTGTGTGGGATGCTCTACCAGGTTCATTCCTAGATAATGCACTCAAAGGGCACTAAGCATAGAGTGTTAAAACTGAGTTTCCTTGAGAGCTGCTTGGAAGCCTGATGGTGTGTGAAGTTAGTGAGCCAAATGGAGTTGTTCTCCCACAAGAACCACTCGGCTGAGCCTTCTTCAATATGCCCTTCACCAACATGCAGTGTTTCCTTGATTGAATTAGCTCTCACACCAATATTTGCGTCTAGTGCCTTTGCATTGAGGGCTATCTGAAAACGGCCGCGGCGCTGAAGTTGCCTTTGAATGTGGAGTTGGTGGCATGTGAAACCCGCATGTGGAGCATTCGTTTGTGTGGGATGATCACCACGTTTCATTTCAGTCCTAGGTACTCAAAGGGCACTAAGCATACAGCATGAAAACTGAGTTTCCTGGAGAGCTGCTTGGAAGCCTGATGGTGTGTGAAGTTAGTGAGCCAAATGGAGTTGTTCTCCCACAAGAACCACTCGGCTGATCCTTCTTCAATATGCCCTTCACCAACATGCAGTGTTTCCTTGATTGAATTAGCTCTCACACCACTCTTTGCGTCTAGAGCCTTTGCATTGAGGGCTATCTGAAAACGGCTGTGGCGCTGAAGTTGCCTGAGAATGTGGAGTTGGTGGCATGTGAATCCCGCATGTGGAGCATTCGTTTGTGAGGGATGCTCTACCAGGTTCATTTCTAGATAATGCACTCAAAGGGCACTAAGCATAGAGTGTGAAAACTGAGTTTCCTTGAGAGCTGCTTGGAAGCCTGATGGTGTGTGAAGTTAGTGAGCCAAATGGAGTTGTTCTCCCACAAGAACCACTCAGCTGATCCTTCTTCAATATGCCCTTCACCAACATGCAGTGTTTCCTTGATTGAAATAGCTCTCACACCAATATTTGCATCTAGAGCCTTTGCATTGAGGGCTATCTGAAAACGGCTGTGGCGCTGAAGTTGACTGAGAATGTGGAGTTGGTGGCATGTGAAACCCGCATGTGGAGCATTCGTTTGTGTGGGATACTCTACCAGGTTCATTTCAGTCCTAGGCACTCAAAGGGCACTAAGCATAGAGTGTGAAAACTGAGTTTCCTTGAGAGCTGCTTGGAAGCCTGATGGTGTGTGAAGTTAGTGATCCAAATGGAGTTGTTCTCCCACAAGAACCACTCAGCTGATCCTTCTTCAATATGCCCTTCACCAACATGCAGTGTTTCCTTTCTTGAATTAGCTCTCACACCAATATTTGCGTCTAGAGCCTTTGCATTGAGGGCTATCTGAAAACGGCTGTGGGGCTGAAGTTGACTGAGAATGTGGAGTTGGTGGCATGTGAAACCCGCATGTGGAGCAATCGTTTGTGTGGGATACTCTACCAGGTTCATTTCAGTCCTAGGCACTCAAAGGGCACTAAGCATAGAGTGTGACAACTGAGTTTCCTTGAGAGCTGCTTGGAAGCCTGATGGTATGTGAAGTTAGTGAGCCAAATGGAGTTGTTCTCCCACAAGAACCACTCGGCTGATCCTTCTTCAATATGCCCTTCACCAACATGCAGTGTTTCCTTGATTGAATTAGCTCTCACACCAATATTTGCGTCTCTAGCCTTTGCATTGAGGGCTATCTGAAAACGGCTGTGGCGCTGAAGTTGCCTGTGAATGTGGAGTTGGTGGCATGTGAAACCCGCATGTGGAGCATTCGTTTGTGTGGGATGCTCACCACGTTTCATTTCAGTCCTAGGTACTCAAAGGGCACTAAGCATAGAGTGTGAAAACTGAGTTTCCTTGAGAGCTGCTTGGAAGCCTGATGGTGTGTGAAGTTAGTGAGCCAAATGGAGTTGTTCTCCCACAAGAACCACTCGGCTGATCATTCTTCAATATGCCCTTCACCAACATGCAGTGTTTCCTTGATTGAATTAGCTCTCACACCAATATTTGCGTCTAGAGCCTTTGCATTGAGGGCTATCTGAAAACGGCTGTGGCGCTGAAGTTGCCTGTGAATGTGGAGTTGGTGGCATGTGAAACCCGCATGTGGAGCATTCGTTTGTGTGGGATGCTTACCACGTTTCATTTCAGTCCTAGGTACTCAAACGGAACTAAGCATAGAGTGTGAAAACTGAGTTTCCTTGAGAGCTGCTTGGAAGCCTGATGGTGTGTGAAGTTAGTGAGCCAAATGGAGTTGTTCTTCCACAAGAACCACTCGGCTGAGCCTTCTTCAATATGCCCTTCACCAACATGCAGTGTTTCCTTGATTGAATTAGCTCTCACACCAATATTTGCGTCTAGTGCCTTTGCATTGAGGGCTATCTGAAAACGGCCGCGGCGCTGAAGTTGCCTTTGAATGTGGAGTTGGTGGCATGTGAAACCCGCATGTGGAGCATTCGTTTGTGTGGGATGATCACCACGTTTCATTTCAGTCCTAGGTACTCAAAGGGCACTAAGCATACAGCATGAAAACTGAGTTTCCTGGAGAGCTGCTTGGAAGCCTGATGGTGTGTGAAGTTAGTGAGCCAAATGGAGTTGTTCTCCCACAAGAACCACTCGGCTGATCCTTCTTCAATATGCCCTTCACCAACATGCAGTGTTTCCTTGATTGAAATAGGTCTCACACCAATATTTGCGTCTAGAGACTTTGCATTGAGGGGCATCTGAAGACGTCTGTGGCGCTGAAGTTGCCTGAGAATGTGGAGTTGGTGGCATGTGAATCCCGCATGTGGAGCATTCGTTTGTGAGGGATGCTCTACCAGGTTCATTTCTAGATAATGCACTCATAGGGCACTAAGCATAGAGTGTGAAAACTGAGTTTCCTTGAGAGCTGCTTGGAAGCCTGATGGTGTGTGAAGTTAGTGAGCCAAATGGAGTTGTTCTCCCACAAGAACCACTCGGCTGATCCTTCTTCAATATGCCCTTCACCAACATGCAGTGTTTCCTTGATTGAATTAGCTCTCACACCAATATTTGCGTCTAGAGCCTTTGCATTGAGGGCTATCTGAAAACGGCTGTGGCGCTGAAGTTGCCTGTGAATGTGGAGTTGGTGGCATGTGAAACCCGCATGTGGAGCATTCGTTTGTGTGGGATGCTCACCACGTTTCATTTCAGTCCTAGGTACTCAAAGGGCACTAAGCATAGAGTGTGAAAACTGAGTTTCCTTGAGAGCTGCTTGGAAGCCTGATGGTGTGTGAAGTTAGTGAGCCAAATGGAGGTGTTCTCCCACAAGAACCACTCGGCTGATCCTTCTTCAATATGCCCTTCACCAACATGCAGTGTTTCCTTGATTGAATTAGCTCTCACACCAATATTTGCGTCTAGAGCCTTTACATTGAGGGCTATCTGAAAACGGCAGTGGCGCTGAAGTTGCCTGTGAATGTGGAGTTGGTGGCATGTGAAACCCGCATGTGGAGCATTCGTTTGTGTGGGATGCTCTACCAGGTTCATTTCTAGATAATGCACTCAAAGGGCACTAAGCATAGAGTGTGAAAACTGAGTTTCCTTGAGAGCTGCTTGGAAGCCTGAAGGTGTGTGAAGTTAGTGAGCCAAATGGAGTTGTTCTCCCACAAGAACCACTCGGCTGATCCTTCTTCAATATGCCCTTCACCAACATGCAGTGTTTCCTTGATTGAATTAGCTCTCACACCAATATTTGCGTCTAGAGCCTTTGCATTGAGGGCTATCTGAAAAGGGCTGTGGCGCTGAAGTTGCCTGAGAATGTGGAGTTGGTGGCATGTGAAACCCGCATGTGGAGCATTTGTTTGTGTGGGATGCTCTACCAGGTTCATTCCTAGATAATACACTAAAGGGCACTAAGCATAGAGTGTGAAAACTGAGTTTCCTTGAGAGCTGCTTGGAAGCCTGATGGTGTGTGAAGTTAGTGAGCCAAATGGAGTTGTTCTCCCACAAGAACCACTCGGCTGAGCCTTCTTCAATATGCCCTTCACCAACATGCAGTGTTTCCTTGATTGAATTAGCTCTCACACCAATATTTGCGTCTAGAGCCTTTGCATTGAGGGCTATCTGAAAACGGCTGTGGCGCTAAAGTTGCCTGAGAATGTGGAGTAGGTGGCATGTGAAACCCGCATGTGGAGCATTCGTTTGTGTGGGATGCTCACCACGTTTCATTTCAGTCCTAGGTACTCAAAGGGCACTAAGCATAGAGTGTGAAAACTGAGTTTCCTTGAGAGCTGCTTGGAAGCATGAAGGTGTGTGAAGTTAGTGAGCCAAATGGAGTTGTTCTCCCACAAGAACCACTCGGCTGATCCTTCTTCAATATGCCCTTCACCAACATGCAGTGTTTCCTTGATTGAATTAGCTCTCACACCAATATTTGCGTCTAGAGCCTTTGCATTGAGGGCTATCTGAAAACGGCTGTGGCGCTAAAGTTGCCTGAGAATGTGGAGTTGGTGGCATGTGAAACCCGCATGTGGAGCATTCGTTTGTGTGGGATGCTCTACCAGGTTCATTCCTAGATAATGCACTCAAAGGGCACTAAGCATAGAGTGTGAAAACTGAGTTTCCTTGAGAGCTGCTTGGAAGCCTGATGGTGTGTGAAGTTAGTGAGCCAAATGGAGTTGTTCTCCCAGAAGAACCACTGGGCTGATCCTTCTTCAATATGCCCTTCACCAACATGCAGTGTTTCCTTGATTGAATTAGCTCTCACACCAATATTTGCGTCTAGAGCCCTTGCATTGAGGGCTATCTGAAAATGGCTGTGGCGCTGAAGTTGCCTGTGAATGTGGAGTTGGTGGCATGTGAAACCCGCATGTGGAGCATTCGTTTGTGTGGGATGCTCACCAAGCTTCATTTCAGTCCAAGGCACTCAAAGGGCACTAAGCATAGAGTGTGAAAACTGAGTTTCCTTGAGAGCTGCTTGGAAGCCTGATGGTGTGTGAAGTTAGTGAGCCAAATGGAGTTGTTCTCCCACAAGAAGCACTCGTCTGATCCTTCTTCAATATGCCCTTCACCAACATGCAGTGTTTCCTTGATTGAATTAGCTCTCACACCAATATTTGCGTCCAGAGCCTTTGCATTGAGGGCTATCTGAAAACGGCTGTGGCGGTGAAGTTGCCTGTGAATGTGGAGTTGGTGGCATGTGAAACCCGCATGTGGAGCATTCATTTGTGTGGGATGCTCTACCAGGTTCATTCCTAGATAATGCACTCAAAGGGCACTAAGCATAGAGTGTGAAAACTGAGTTTCCTTGAGAGCTGCTTGGAAGCCTGATGGTGTGTGAAGTTAGTGAGCCAAATGGAGTTGTTCTCCCACAAGAACCACTCGGCTGATCCTTCTTCAATATGCCCTTCACCAACATGCAGTGTTTCCTTGATTGAATTAGCTCTCACACCATCATTTGCGTCCAGAGCCTTTGCATTGAGGGCTGTCTGAAAACGGCTGTGGCGCTGAAGTTGCCTGAGAATGTGAGTTGGGGGCATGTGAAACCCGCATGTGGAGCATTCGTTTGTGTGGGATGCTCTACCAGGTTCATTCCTAGATAATGCACTCAAAGGGCACTAAGCATAGAGTGTGAAAACTGAGTTTCCTTGAGAGCTGCTTGGAAGCCTGAAGGTGTGTGAAGTTAGTGAGCCAAATGGAGTTGTTCTCCCACAAGAACCACTCGGCTGATCCTTCTTCAATATGCCCTTCACCAACATGCAGTGTTTCCTTGATTGAATTAGCTCTCACACCAATATTTGCATCTAGAGCCTTTGCATTGAGGGCTATCTGAAAACGGCTGTGGCGCTAAAGTTGCCTGAGAATGTGGAGTTGGTGGCATGTGAAACCCGCATGTGGAGCATTCGTTTGTGTGGGATGCTCTACCAGGTTCATTCCTAGATAATGCACTCAAAGGGCACAAAGCATAGAGTGTGAAAACTGAGTTTCCTTGAGAGCTGCTTGGAAGCCTGATAGTGTGTGAAGTTAGTGAGCCAAATGGAGTTGTTCTCCCACAAGAACCACTCGGCTGATCCTCATTCAATATGCCCTTCACCAACATGCATTGTTTCCTTGATTGAATTAGCTCTCACACCAATATTTGCGTCTAGAGCCTTTGCATTGAGGGCTATCTGAAAACGGCTGTGGCGCTGAAGTTGCATGAGAATGTGGAGTTGGTGGCATGTGAAACCCGCATGTGGAGCATTCGTTTGTGTGGGATAATCACCACGTTTCATTTCAGTCCTAAGTACTCAAAGGCACTAAGCATAGAGTGTGACAACTGAGTTTCCTTGAGAGCTGCTTGGAAGCATGAAGGTGTGTGAAGTTAGTGAGCCAAATGGAGTTGTTCTCCCACAAGAACCACTCGGCTGATCCTTCTTCAATATGCCCTTCACCAACATGCAGTGTTTCCTTGATTGCATTAGCTCTCACACCAATATTTGCGTCTAGAGCCTTTGCATTGAGGGCTATCTGAAAACGGCTGTGGCGCTAAAGTTGCCTGTGAATGTGGAGTTGGTGGCATGTGAAACCCGCATGTGGAGCAATCGTTTGTGTGGGATACTCTACCAGGTTCATTTCAGTCCTAGGCACTCAAAGGGCACTAAGCATAGAGTGTGAAAACTGAGTTTCCTTGAGAGCTGCTTGGAAGCCTGATGGTGTGTGAAGTTAGTGAGCCAAATGGAGTTGTTCTCCCACAAGAACCACTCGGCTGATCCTTCTTCAATATGCCCTTCACCAACATGCAGTGTTTCCTTGATTGAATTAGCTCTCACACCAATATTTGCGTCTAGAGCCTTTGCATTGAGGGCTATCTGAAAACGGCTGTGGCGCTGAAGTTGCCTGTGAATGTGGAGTTGGTGGCATGTGAAACCCGCATGTGGAGCATTCGTTTGTGTGGGATGCTCACCACGTTTCATTTCAGTCCTAGGTACTCAAAGGGCACTAAGCATAGAGTGTGAAAACTGAGTTTCCTTGAGAGCTGCTTGGAAGCCTGATGGTGTGTGAAGTTAGTGAGCCAAATGGAGTTGTTCTCCCACAAGAACCACTCGGCTGATCATTCTTCAATATGCTCTTCACCAACATGCAGTGTTTCCTTGATTGAATTAGCTCTCACACCAATATTTGCGTCTAGAGCCTTTACATTGAGGGCTATCTGAAAACGGCAGTGGCGCTGAAGTTGCCTGTCAATGTGGAGTTGGTGGCATGTGAAACCCGCATGTGGAGCATTCGTTTGTGTGGGATGCTCTACCAGGTTCATTTCTAGATAATGCACTCAAAGGGCACTAAGCATAGAGTGTGAAAACTGAGTTTCCTTGAGAGCTGCTTGGAAGCCTGAAGGTGTGTGAAGTTAGTGAGCCAAATGGAGTTGTTCTCCCACAAGAACCACTCGGCTGATCCTTCTTCAATATGCCCTTCACCAACATGCAGTGTTTCCTTGATTGAATTAGCTCTCACACCAATATTTGCGTCTAGAGCCTTTGCATTGAGGGCTATCTGAAAAGGGCTGTGGCGCTGAAGTTGCCTGAGAATGTGGAGTTGGTGGCATGTGAAACCCGCATGTGGAGCATTTGTTTGTGTGGGATGCTCTACCAGGTTCATTCCTAGATAATACACTAAAGGGCACTAAGCATAGAGTGTGAAAACTGAGTTTCCTTGAGAGCTGCTTGGAAGCCTGATGGTGTGTGAAGTTAGTGAGCCAAATGGAGTTGTTCTCCCACAAGAACCACTCGGCTGATCCTTCTTCAATATGCCCTTCACCAACATGCATTGTTTCCTTGATTGAATTAGCTCTCACACCAATATTTGCGTCTAGAGCCTTTGCATTGAGGGCTATCTGAAAACGGCTGTGGCGCTGAAGTTGCCTGTGAATGTGGAGTTGGTGGCATGTGAAACCCGCATGTGGAGCATTCGTTTGTGTGGGATGCTCACCACGTTTCATTTTAGTCCTAGGTACTCAAAGGGAACTAAGCATAGAGTGTGAAAACTGAGTTTCCTTGAGAGCTGCTTGGAAGCCTGATGGTGTGTGAAGTTAGTGAGCCAAATGGAGTTGTTCTCCCACAAGAACCACTCGGCTGATCCTTCTTCAATATGCCCTTCACCAACATGCAGTATTTCCTTAATTGAATTAGCTCTCACACCAATATTTGCGTCCAGAGCCTTTGCATTGAGGGCTATCTGAAAACGGCTGTGGCGGTGAAGTTGCCTGTGAATGTGGAGTTGGTGGCATGTGAAACCCGCATGTGGAGCATTCGTTTGTGTGGGATGCTCTACCAGGTTCATTCCTAGATAATGCACTCAAAGGGCACTAAGCATAGAGTGTGAAAACTGAGTTTCCTTGAGAGCTGCTTGGAAGCCTGATGGTGTGTGATGTTAGTGAGCCAAATGGAGTTGTTCTCCCACAAGAACCACTCGGCTGATCCTTCTTCAATATGCCCTTCACCAACATGCAGTGTTTCCTTGATTGAATTAGCTCTCACACCAATATTTGCGTCTAGAGCCTTTGCATTGAGGGCTATCTGAAAACGGCTGTGGCGCTAAAGTTGCCTGAGAATGTGGAGTTGGTGGCATGTGAAACCCGCATGTGGAGCATTCGTTTGTGTGGGATGCTCACCACGTTTCATTTCAGTCCTAGGTACTCAAAGGGCACTAAGCATAGAGTGTGACAACTGAGTTTCCTTGAGAGCTGCTTGGAAGCATGAAGGTGTGTGAAGTTAGTGAGCCAAATGGAGTTGTTCTCCCACAAGAACCACTCGGCTGATCCTTCTTCAATATGCCCTTCACCAACATGCAGTGTTTCCTTGATTGAATTAGCTCTCACACCAATATTTGCGTCTAGAGCCTTTGCATTGAGGGCTATCTGAAAACGGCTGTGGCGCTAAAGTTGCCTGAGAATGTGGAGTTGGTGGCATGTGAAACCCGCATGTGGAGCATTCGTTTGTGTGGGATGCTCTACCAGGTTCATTCCTAGATAATGCACTCAAAGGGCACTAAGCATAGAGTGTGAAAACTGAGTTTCCTTGAGAGCTGCTTGGAAGCCTGATGGTGTGTGAAGTTAGTGAGCCAAATGGAGTTGTTCTCCCACAAGAACCACTCGGCTGATCCTTCTTCAATATGCCCTTCACCAACATGCAGTGTTTCCTTGATTGAATTAGCTCTCACACAAATATTTGCGTCTAGAGCCCTTGCATTGAGGGCTATCTGAAAATGGCTGTGGCGCTGAAGTTGCCTGTGAATGTGGAGTTGGTGGCATGTGAAACCCGCATGTGGAGCATTCGTTTGTGTGGGATGCTCTACCAGGTTCATTCCTAGATAATGCACTCAAAGGGCACTAAGCATAGAGTGTGAAAACTGAGTTTCCTTGAGAGCTGCTTGGAAGCCTGATGGTGTGTGAAGTTAGTGAGCCAAATGGAGTTGTTCTCCCACAAGAAGCACTCGTCTGATCCTTCTTCAATATGCCCTTCACCAACATGCAGTGTTTCCTTGATTGAATTAGCTCTCACACCAATATTTGCGTCCAGAGCCTTTGCATTGAGGGCTATCTGAAAACGGCTGTGGCGGTGAAGTTGCCTGTGAATGTGGAGTTGGTGGCATGTGAAACCCGCATGTGGAGCATTCGTTTGTGTGGGATGCTCTACCAGGTTCATTACTAGATAATGCACTCAAAGGGCACTAAGCATAGAGTGTGAAAACTGAGTTTCCTTGAGAGCTGCTTGGAAGCCTGATGGTGTGTGAAGTTAGTGAGCCAAATGGAGTTGTTCTCCCACAAGAACCACTCGGCTGATCCTTCTTCAATATGCCCTTCACCAACATGCAGTGTTTCCTTGATTGAATTAGCTCTCACACCATCATTTGCGTCCAGAGCCTTTGCATTGAGGGCTGTCTGAAAACGGCTGTGGCGCTGAAGTTGCCTGAGAATGTGAGTTGGGGGCATGTGAAACCCGCATGTGGAGCATTCGTTTGTGTGGGATGCTCTACCAGGTTCATTCCTAGATAATGCACTCAAAGGGCACTAAGCATAGAGTGAGAAAACTGAGTTTCCTTGAGAGCTGCTTGGAAGCCTGAAGGTGTGTGAAGTTAGTGAGCCAAATGGAGTTGTTCTCCCACAAGAACCACTCGGCTGATCCTTCTTCAATATGCCCTTCACCAACATGCAGTGTTTCCTTGATTGAATTAGCTCTCACACCAATATTTGCGTCTAGAGCCTTTGCATTGAGGGCTATCTGAAAACGGCTGTGGCGCTAAAGTTGCCTGAGAATGTGGAGTTGGTGGCATGTGAAACCCGCATGTGGAGCATTCGTTTGTGTGGGATGCTCTACCAGGTTCATTCCTAGATAATGCACTCAAAGGGCACAAAGCATAGAGTGTGAAAACTGAGTTTCCTTGAGAGCTGCTTGGAAGCCTGATAGTGTGTGAAGTTAGTGAGCCAAATGGAGTTGTTCTCCCACAAGAACCACTCGGCTGATCCTTATTCAATATGCCCTTCACCAACATGCATTGTTTCCTTGATTGAATTAGCTCTCACACCAATATTTGCGTCTAGAGCCTTTGCATTGAGGGCTATCTGAAAACGGCTGTGGCGCTGAAGTTGCATGAGAATGTGGAGTTGGTGGCATGTGAAACCCGCATGTGGAGCATTCGTTTGTGTGGGATGCTCACCACGTTTCATTTCAGTCCTAGGTACTCAAAGGGCACTAAGCATAGAGTGTGACAACTGAGTTTCCTTGAGAGCTGCTTGGAAGCATGAAGGTGTGTGAAGTTAGTGAGCCAAATGGAGTTGTTCTCCCACAAGAACCACTCGGCTGATCCTTCTTCAATATGCCCTTCACCAACATGCAGTGTTTCCTTGATTGCATTAGCTCTCACACCAATATTTGCGTCTAGAGCCCTTGCATTGAGGGCTATCTGAAAACGGCTGTGGCGCTAAAGTTGCCTGTGAATGTGGAGTTGGTGGCATGTGAAACCCGCATGTGGAGCATTCGTTTGTGTGGGATGCTCTACCAGGTTCATTCCTAGATAATGCACTCAAAGGGCACTAAGCATAGAGTGTGAAAACTGAGTTTCCTTGAGAGCTGCTTGGAAGCCTGATGGTGTGTGAAGTTAGTGAGCCAAATGGAGTTGTTCTCCCACAAGAACCACTCGGCTGATCCTTCTTCAATATGCCCTTCACCAACATGCATTGTTTCCTTGATTGAATTAGCTCTCACACCAATATTTGCGTCTAGAGCCTTTGCATTGAGGGCTATCTGAAAACGGCTGTGGCGCTGAAGTTGCCTGTGAATGTGGAGTTGGTGGCATGTGAAACCCGCATGTGGAGCATTCGTTTGTGTGGGATGCTCACCACGTTTCATTTCAGTCCTAGGTACTCAAAGGGCACTAAGCATAGAGTGTGACAACTGAGTTTCCTTGAGAGCTGCTTGGAAGCCTGATGGTGTGTGAAGTTAGTGAGCCAAATGGAGTTGTTCTCCCACAAGAACCACTGGGCTGATCCTTCTTCAATATGCCCTTCACCAACATGCAGTGTTTCCTTGATTGAATTAGCTCTCACACAAATATTTGCGTCTAGAGCCCTTGCATTGAGGGCTATCTGAAAATGGCTGTGGCGCTGAAGTTGCCTGTGAATGTGGAGTTGGTGGCATGTGAAACCCGCATGTGGAGCATTCGTTTGTGTGGGATGCTCTACCAGGTTCATTCCTAGATAATGCACTCAAAGGGCACTAAGCATAGAGTGTGAAAACTGAGTTTCCTTGAGAGCTGCTTGGAAGCCTGATGGTGTGTGAAGTTAGTGAGCCAAATGGAGTTGTTCTCCCACAAGAACCACTCGTCTGATCCTTCTTCAATATGCCCTTCACCAACATGCAGTGTTTCCTTGATTGAATTAGCTCTCACACCAATATTTGCGTCTAGAGCCTTTGCATTGAGGGCTATCTGAAAACGGCTGTGGCGCTAAAGTTGCCTGAGAATGTGGAGTTGGTGGCATGTGAAACCCGCATGTGGAGCATTCGTTTGTGTGGGATGCTCTACCAGGTTCATTCCTAGATAATGCACTCAAAGGGCACTAAGCATAGAGTGTGAAAACTGAGTTTCCTTGAGAGCTGCTTGGAAGCCTGATGGTGTGTGAAGTTAGTGAGCCAAATGGAGTTGTTCTCCCACAAGAACCACTCGGCTGATCCTTCTTCAATATGCCCTTCACCAACATGCAGTGTTTCCTTGATTGAATTAGCTCTCACACCAATATTTGTGTCTAGAGCCTTTGCATTGAGGGCTATCTGAAAACGGCTGTGGCCCTGAATTTGCCTGTGAATGTGGAGTTGGTGGCATGTGAAACCCGCATGTGGAGCATTCGTTTGTGTGGGATGCTCTACCAGGTTCATTCCTAGATAATGCACTCAAAGGGCACTAAGCATAGAGTGTGAAAACTGAGTTTCCTAGAGAACTGCTTGGAAGCCTGATGGTGTGTGAAGTTAGTGAGCCAAATGGAGTTGTTCTCCCACAAGAACCACTCGGCTGATCCTTCTTCAATATGCTCTTCACCAACATGCAGTGTTTCCTTGATTGAATTAGCTCTCACACCAATATTTGCGTCCAGAGCCTTTGCATTGAGGGCTATCTGAAAACGGATGTGGCGCTGAAGTTGCCTGAGAATGTGGAGTTGGTGGCATGTGAAACCCGCATGTGGACCATTCGTTTGTGTGGGATGCTCTACCAGGTTCATTCCTAGATAATGCACTCAAAGGGCACTAAGCATAGAGTGTGAAAACTGAGTTTCCTTGAGAGCTGCTTGGAAGCCTGATGGTGTGTGAAGTTAGTGAGCCAAATGGAGTTGTTCTCCCACAAGAACCACTCGGCTGATCCTTCTTCAATATGCCCTTCACCAACATGCAGTGTTTCCTTTGTTGAATTAGCTCTCACACCAATATTTGCGTCTAGAGCCTTTGCATTGAGGGCTATCTGAAATTGACTGTGGCGCTGAAGTTGCCTGTGAATGTGGAGTTGGTGGCATGTGAAAACCGTATGTGGAGCATTCGTTTGTGTGGGATGCTCTACCAGGTTCATTCCTAGATAATGGACTCAAAGGGCACTAAGCATAGAGTGTGAAAACTGAGTTTCCTTGAGAGCTGCTTGGAAGCCTGATGGTGTGTGAAGTTAGTGAGCCAAATGGAGTTGTTCTCCCACAAGAACCACTCGGCTGATCCTTCTTCAATATGCCCTTCACCAACATGCAGTGTTTCCTTGATTGAATTAGCTCTCACACCAATATTTGTGTCTAGAGCCTTTGCATTGAGGGCTATCTGAAAACGGCTGTGGGGCTGAAGTTGCCTGTGAATGTGGAGTTGGTGGCATGTGAAACCCGCATGTGGAGCATTCGTTTGTGTGGGATGCTCACCAAGCTTCATTTCAGTCCTAGGCACTCAAAGAGCACTAAGCATAGAGTGTGAAAACTGAGTTTCCTGGAGAGCTGCTTGGAAGCCTGATGGTGTGTGAAGTTAGTGAGCCAAATGGAGTTGTTCTCCCACAAGAACCACTCGGCTGATCCTTCTTCAATATACCCTTCACCAACATGCAGTGTTTCCTTGATTGAATTAGCTCTCACACCAATATTTGCGTCTAGAGCCCTTGCATTGAGGGCTATCTGAAAACGGCTGTGGCGCTGAAGTTGCCTGTCAATGTGGAGTTGGTGGCATGTGAAACCCGCATGTGGAGCATTCGTTTGTGTGGGATGCTCTACCAGGTTCGTTCCTAGATAATGCAGTATAGGGCACTAAGCATAGAGTGTGAAAACTGAGTTTCCTGGAGAGCTCCTTGGAAGCCTGATGGTGTGTGAAGTTAGTGAGCCAAATGGAGTTGTTCTCCCACAAGAACCACTCGGCTGATCCTTCTTCAATATGCCCTTCACCAACATGCAGTGTTTCCTTGATTGAATTAGCTCTCACACCAATATTTGCGTCTAGAGCCTTTGCATTGAGGGCTATCTGAAAACGGCTGTGGCGCTGAAGTTGCCTGAGAATGTGGAGTTGGTGGCATGTGAAACCCGCATGTGGAGCATTCGTTTGTGTGGGTTGCTCACCAAGCTTCATTTCATCCTAGGCACTCAAAGGGCACTAAGCATAGAGTGTGAAAACTGAGTTTCCTTGAGAGCTGCTTGGAATTCTGATGGTGTGTGAAGTTAGTGAGCCAAATGGAGTTGTTCTCCCACAAGAACCACTCGGCTGATCCTTCTTCAATATGCCCTTCACCAACATGCAGTGTTTCCTTGATTGAATTAGCTCTCACACCAATCTATGCGTCTAGAGCCTTTGCATTGAGGGCTATCTGAAAACGGCTGTGGCGCTGAAGTTGCCTGTGAATGTGGAGTTGGTGGCATGTGAAACCCACATGTGGAGAATTTGTTTGTGTGGGATCCTCACCTAGCATAATTAGAATCCTAGGCACTCAAAGGGCACTAAGCATAGAGTGTGAAAACTGAGTTTCCTTGAGAGCTGCTTGGAAGCCTGATGGTGTGTGAAGTTAGTGAGCCAAATGGAGTTGTTCTCCCACAAGAACCACTCGGCTGATCCTTCTTCAATATGCCCTTCACCAACATGCAGTGTTTCCTTGATTGAATTAGCTCTCACACAAATATTTGCGACCAGAGCCTTTGCATTGAGGGCTGTCTGAAAACGGCTGTGGCGCTGAAGTTGCCTTTGAATGTGGAGTTGGTGGCATGTGAAACCCGCATGTGGAGCATACGTTTGTGTGGGATGCTCTACCAGGTTCATTCCTAGATATTGCACTCAAAGGGCACTAAGCATAGAGTGTGAAAACTGAGTTTCCTTGAGAGCTGCTTGGAAGCCTGATGGTGTGTGAAGTTAGTGAGCCAAATGGAGTTGTTCTAACACAAGAACCACTCGGCTGATCCTTCTTCAATATGCCCTTCACCAACATGCAGTGTTTCCTTGATTGAATTAGCTCTCACACAAATATTTGCGTCCAGAGCCTTTGCATTGAGGGCTGTCTGAAAACGGCTGTGGCGCTGAAGTTGCCTGAGAATGTGGAGTTGGTGGCATGTGAAACCCGCCTGTGGAGCATTCGTTTGTGTGGGATGCTCTACCAGGTTCATTCCTAGAGAATGCACTCAAAGGGCACTAAGCATAGAGTGTGAAAACTGAGTTTCCTTGAGAGCTGCTTGGAAGCCTGATGGTGTGTGAAGTTAGTGAGCCAAATGGAGTTGTTCTCCCACAAGAACCACTCGGCTGATCCTTCTTCAATATGCCCTTCACCAACATGCAGTGTTTCCTTGATTGAATTAGCTCTCACACCAATATTTGCGTCTAGAGCCTTTGCATTGAGGGCTATCTGAAAACGGCTGTGGCGCTGAAGTTGCCTGTGAATGTGGAGTTGGTGGCATGTGAAACCCGCCTGTGGAGCATTCCTTTGTGTGGGATGCTCTACCAGGTTCATTCCTAGATAATGCACTCAAAGGGCACTAAGCATAGAGTGTGACAACTGAGTTTCCTTGAGAGCTGCTTGGAAGCCTGATGGTGTGTGAAGTTAGTGAGCCAAATGGAGTTGTTCTCCCACAAGAACCACTCGGCTGATCCTTCTTCAATATGCCCTTCACCAACATGCAGTGTTTAATTGATTGAATTAGCTCTCACACCAATATTTGCGTCTAGAGCCTTTGCATTGAGGGCTATCTGAAAACGGCTGTGGCGCTGAAGTTGCCTGTGAATGTGGAGTTGGTGGCATGTGAAACCCGCATGTGGAGCATTCGTTTGTGTGGGATGCTCTACCAGGTTCATTCCTAGAGAATGCACTCAAAGGGCACTAAGCATAGAGTGTGAAAACTGAGTTTCCTTGAGAGCTGCTTGGAAGCCTGATGGTGTGTGAAGTTAGTGAGCCAAATGGAGTTGTTCTCCCACAAGAACCACTCGGCTGATCCTTCTTCAATATGCCCTTCACCAACATGCAGTGTTTCCTTGATTGAATTAGCTCTCACACCAATATTTGGGTCTAGAGCCTTTGTATTGAGGGCTATCTGAAAACGGCTGTGGCGCTGAAGTTGCCTGAGAATGTGGAGTTGGTGGCATGTGAAACCCGCATGTGGAGCATTCGTTTGTGTGGGATGCTCACCAAGTTTCATTTCAGTCCTAGGCACTCAAAGGGCACTAAGCATAGATTGTGAAAACTGAGTTTCCTTGAGAGCTGCTTGGAAGCCTGATGGTGTGTGAAGTTAGTGAGCCAAATGGAGTTGTTCTCCCACAAGAACCACTCGGCTGATCCTTCTTCAATATGCCCTTCACCAACATGCAGTGTTTCCTTGAATTAGCTCTCACACCAATATTTGCGTCTAGAGCCTTTACATTGAGGGCTATCTGAAAAAAGCTGTGGCGCTGAAGTTGCTTGAAAATGTGGAGTTGGTGGCATGTGAAACCCGCATGTGGAGCATTCGTTTGTGAGGGATGCTCTACCAGGTTTATTCCTAGATAATGCACTCAAAGGGCACTAAGCATAGAGTGTGAAAACAGAAATTCCTTGAGAGCTGCTTGGAAGCCTGATGGTGTGTGAAGTTAGTGAGCCAAATGGAGTTGTTCTCCCACAAGAACCACTCGGCTGATCCTTCTTCAATATGCCCTTCACCAACATGCAGTGTTTCCTTGATTGAATTAGCTCTCACACCAATATTTGCGTCTAGATCCTTTGCATTGAGGGCTATCTGAAAACGGCAGTGGCGCTGAAGTTGCTTGTGAATGTGAAGTTGGTGGCATGTGAAACCCGCATGTGGAGCTTTTGTTTGTGTGGGACGCTCTACCAGGTTCATTCCTAGATAATGCACTCAATGTGCACTAAGCATAGAGTATGAAAACTGAGTTTCCTTGAGAGCTGCTTGGAAGCCTGATGGTGTGTGAAGTTAGTGAGCCAAATGGAGTTGTTCTCCCACAAGAACCACTCGGCTGATCCTTCTTCAATATGCCCTTCACCAACATGCAGTGTTTCCTTGAATTAGCTCTCACACCAATATTTGCGTCTAGAGCCTTTACATTGAGGGCTATCTGAAAACGGCTGTGGCGCTGAAGTTGCCTGTGAATGTGGAGTTGGTGGCATGTGAAACCCGCATGTGGAGCATTCCTTTGTGTGGAATGCTCTACCAGGTTTATTCCTAGATAATGCACTCAAAGGGCACTAAGCATAGAGTGTGAAAACAGAGATTCCTTGAGAGCTGCTTGGAAGCCTGATGGTGTGTGAAGTTAGTGAGCCAAATGGAGTTGTTCTCCCACAAGAACCACTCGGCTGATCCTTGTTCAATATGCCCTTCACCAACATGCAGTGTTTCCTTGATTGAATTAGCTCTCACACCAATATTTGCGTCTAGAGCCTTTGCATTGAGGGCTATCTGAAAACGGCAGTGGCGCTGAAGTTGCTTGTGAATGTGGAGTTGGTGGCATGTGAAACCCGCATGTGGAGCTTTTGTTTGTGTGGGATGCTCTACCAGGTTCATTCCTAGATAATGCACTCAAAGGGCACTAAGCATAGAGTGTGAAAACTGAGTTTCCTTGAGAGCTGCTTGGAAGCCTGATGGTGTGTGAAGTTAGTGAGCCAAATGGAGTTGTTCTCCCACAAGAAGCACTCGGCTGATCCTTCTTCAATATGCCCTTCACCAACATGCAGTGTTTCCTTGATTGAATTAGCTCTCACACCAATATTTGCGTGTAGAAACTTTGCATTGAGGGCTCTCTGAAAACGGCTGTGGCGCTGAAGTTGCCTGTGAATGTGGAGTTGGTGGCATGTGAAACCCGCATGTGGAGCATTCGTTTGTGTGGGATGCTCTACCAGATTCATTCCTAGATAATGCACTCACAGGGCACTAAGCATAGAGTGTGAAAACTGAGTTTCCTTGAGAGCTGCTTGGAAGCCTGATGGTGTGTGAAGTTAGTGAGCCAAATGGAGTTGTTCTCCCACAAGAACCACTCGACTGATCCTTCTTCAATATGCCCTTCACCAACATGCAGTGTTTCCTTGATTGAATTAGCTCTCACACCAATATTTGCGTCTAGAGCCTTTGCATTGAGGGCTATCTGAAAACGGCAGTGGCGCTGAAGTTGCTTGTGAATGTGGAGTTGGTGGCATGTGAAACCCGCATGTGGAGCTTTTGTTTGTGTGGGATGCTCTACCAGGTTCATTCCTAGATAATGCACTCAAAGGGCACTAAGCATAGAGTGTGAAAACTGAGTTTCCTTGAGAGCTGCTTGGAAGCCTGATGGTGTGTGAAGTTAGTGAGCCAAATGGAGTTGTTCTCCCACAAGAAGCACTCGGCTGATCCTTCTTCAATATGCCCTTCACCAACATGCAGTGTTTCCTTGATTGAATTAGCTCTCACACCAATATTTGCGTGTAGAAACTTTGCATTGAGGGCTATCTGAAAACGGCTGTGGCGCTGAAGTTGCCTGTGAATGTGGAGTTGGTGGCATGTGAAACCCGCATGTGGAGCATTCGTTTGTGTGGGATGCTCTACCAGATTCATTCCTAGATAATGCACTCACAGGGCACTAAGCATAGAGTGTGAAAACTGAGTTTCCTTGAGAGCTGCTTGGAAGCCTGATGGTGTGTGAAGTTAGTGAGCCAAATGGAGTTGTTCTCCCACAAGAACCACTCGACTGATCCTTCTTCAATATGCCCTTCACCAACATGCAGTGTTTCCTTGATTGAATTAGCTCTCACACCAATATTTGCGTCTAGAGCCTTTGCATTGAGGGCTATCTGAAAACGGCTGTGGCGCTGAAGTTGCCTGTGAATGTGGAGTTGGTGGCATGTGAAACCCGCATGTGGAGCATTCGTTTGTGTGGGATGCTCTACCAGGTTTATTCCTAGATAATGCACTCAAAGGGCACTAAGCATAGAGTGTGAAAACTGAGTTTCCTTGAGAGCTTGTTGTAAGCCTGATGGTGTGTGAAGTTAGTGAGCCAAATGGAGTTGTTCTCCCACAAGAACCACTCGGCTGATCCTTCTTCAATATGCCCTTCACCAACATGCAGTGTTTCCTTGATTGAATTAGCTCTCACATCAATATTTGCATCTAGAGCCTTTACATTGAGGGCTATCTGAAAACAGCTGTGGCGCTGAAGTTGCCTGAGAATGTGGAGTTGGTGGCATGTGAAACCCGCATGTGGAGCATTCGTTTGTGTGGGATGCTCACCAAGCTTCATCTCAGTCCTAGGCACTCAAAGGGCACTAAGCATAGAGAGTGAAAACTGAGTTTTCTGGAGAGCTGCTTGGAAGGCTGATGGTGTGTGAAGTTAGTGAGCCAAATGGAGTTGTTCTCCCACATGAACCACTCGGCTGATCCTTCTTCAATATGCCCTTCACCAACATGCAGTGTTTCCTTGATTGAATTAGCTCTCACATCAATATTTGCGTCTAGAGCCTTTGCATTGAGGGCTATCTGAAAACGGCTGTGGCGCTGAAGTTGCCTGTGAATGTGGAGTTGGTGGCATGTGAAACCCGCATGTGAGCATTCGTTTGTGAGGGATGCTCTACCAGATTCATTCCTAGATAATGCACTCAAAGGGCACTAGGCATAGAGTGTGAAAACTGAGTTTCCTTGAGAGCTGCTTGGAAGCCTGATGGTGTGTGAAGTTAGTGAGCCAAATGGAGTTGTTCTCCCACAAGAACCACTCGGCTGATCCTTCTTCAATATGCCCTTCACCAACATGCAGTGTTTCCTTGATTGAATTAGCTCTCACACCAATATTTGGGTCTAGAGCCTTTGCATTGAGGGCTATCTGAAAACGGCAGTGGCGCTGAAGTTGCTTGTGAATGTGGAGTTGGTGGCATGTGAAACCCGCATGTGGAGCTTTTGTTTGTGTGGGATGCTCTACCAGGTTCATTCCTAGATAATGCACTCAAAGGGCACTAAGCATAGAGTGTGAAAACTGAGTTTCCTTGAGAGCTGCTTGGAAGCCTGATGGTGTGTGAAGTTAGTGAGCCAAATGGAGTTGTTCTCCCACAAGAAGCACTCGGCTGATCCTTCTTCAATATGCCCTTCACCAACATGCAGTGTTTCCTTGATTGAATTAGCTCTCACACCAATATTTGCGTGTAGAACCTTTGCATTGAGGGCTATCTGAAAACGGCTGTGGCGCTGAAGTTGCCTGTGAATGTGGAGTTGGTGACATGTGAAACCCGCATGTGGAGCATTCGTTTGTGTGGGATGCTCTACCAGGTTTATTCCTAGATAATGCACTCAAAGGGCACTAAGCATAGAGTGTGAAAACTGAGTTTTCTGGAGAGCTGCTTGGAAGCCTGATGGTGTGTGAAGTTAGTGAGCCAAATGGAGTTGTTCTCCCACAAGAACCACTCGGCTGATCCTTCTTCAATATGCCCTTCACCAACATGCAGTGTTTCCTTGATTGAATTAGCTCTCACATCAATATTTGCGTCTAGAGCCTTTGCATTGAGGGCTCTCTGAAAACGGCTGTGGCGCTGAAGTTGCCTGTGAATGTGGAGTTGGTTGCATGTGAAACCCGCATGTGGAGCATTCGTTTATGTGGGATGCTCTACCAGATTCATTCCTAGATAATGCACTCACAGGGCACTAAGCATAGAGTGTGAAAACTGAGTTTCCTTGAGAGCTGCTTGGAAGCCTGATGGTGTGTGAAGTTAGTGAGCCAAATGGAGTTGTTCTCCCACAAGAACCACTCGACTGATCCTTCTTCAATATGCCCTTCACCAACATGCAGTGTTTCCTTGATTGAATTAGCTCTCACACCAATATTTGCGTCTAGAGCCTTTACATGGAGGGCTAGGAGAAAATGGCTGTGGCGCTGAAGTTGCCTGTGAATGTGGAGTTGTTGGCATGTGAAACCCGCATGTGGAGCATTCGTTTGTGTGGGATGCTCTACCAGGTTTATTCCTAGATAATGCACTCAAAGGGCACTAAGCATAGAGTGTGAAAACTGAGTTTCCTTGAGAGCTTGTTGTAAGCCTGATGGTGTGTGAAGTTAGTGATCCAAATGGAGTTGTTCTCCCACAAGAACCACTCGGCTGATCCTTCTTCAATATGCCCTTCACCAACATGCAGTGTTTCCTTGATTGAATTAGCTCTCACATCAATATTTGCATCTAGAGCCTTTACATTGAGGGCTATCTGAAAACAGCTGTGGCGCTGAAGTTGCCTGAGAATGTGGAGTTGGTGGCATGTGAAACCCGCATGTGGAGCATTCGTTTGTGTGGGATGCTCACCAAGCTTCATCTCAGTCCTAGGCACTCAAAGGGCACTAAGCATAGAGAGTGAAAACTGAGTTTTCTGGAGAGCTGCTTGGAAGGCTGATGGTGTGTGAAGTTAGTGAGCCAAATGGAGTTGTTCTCCCACATGAACCACTCGGCTGATCCTTCTTCAATATGCCCTTCACCAACATGCAGTGTTTCCTTGATTGAATTAGCTCTCACATCAATATTTGCGTCTAGAGCCTTTGCATTGAGGGCTATCTGAAAACGGCTGTGGCGCTGAAGTTGCCTGTGAATGTGGAGTTGGTGGCATGTGAAACCCGCATGTGGAGCATTCGTTTGTGAGGGATGCTCTACCAGATTCATTCCTAGATAATGCACTCAAAGGGCACTAGGCATAGAGTGTGAAAACTGAGTTTCCTTGAGAGCTGCTTGGAAGCCTGATGGTGTGTGAAGTTAGTTAGCCAAATGGAGTTGTTCTCCCAAAAGAACGACTCGGCTGATCCTTCTTCAATATGCCCTTCACCAACATGCAGTGTTTCCTTGATTGAATTAGCTCTCACATCAATATTTGCATCTAGAGCCTTTGCATTGAGGGCTATCTGAAAACGGCTGTGGCGCTGAAGGTGCCTGTGAATGTGGAGTTGGTGGCATGTGAAACCCGCATGTGGAGCATTCGTTTGTGTGGGATGCTCACCAAGCTTCATTTCAGTCGAAGGCACTCAAAGGGCACTAAGCATAGAGTGTGAAAACTGAGTTTCCTTGAGAGCTGCTTGGAAGCCTGATGGTGTGTGAAGTTAGTGAGCCAAATGGAGTTGTTCTCCCACAAGAACCACTCGGCTGATCCTTCTTCAATATGCCCTTCACCAACATGCAGTGTTTCCTTGATTGCATTAGCTCTCACACCAAAACTTGCGTCTAGAGCCTTTGCATTGAGGGCTATCTGAAAACGGCTGTGGCGCTGAAGTTGCCTGAGAATGTGGAGTTGGTGGCATGTGAAACCCGCATGTGGAGTATTCGTTTGTGTTTGATGCTCACCAAGTTTCATTTCAGTCCTAGGTACTCAAAGGGCACTAAGCATAGAATGTGAAAACTGAGTTTCCTTGAGAGCTGCTTGGAAGCCTGATGGTGTGTGAAGTTAGTGAGCCAAATGGAGTTGTTCTCCCACAAGAACCACTCGGCTGATCCTTCTTCAATATGCCCTTCACCAACATGCAGTGTTTCCTTGATTGAATTAGCTCTCACACCAATATTTGCGTCTAGAGCCTTTGCATTGAGGGCTATCTGAAAACAGCTGTGGCGCTGAAGTTGCCTGTGAATGTTAAGTTGGTGGCATGTGAAACCCGCATGTGGAGCATTCCTTTGTGTGGAATGCTCTACCAGGTTTATTCCTAGATAATGCACTCAAAGGGCACTAAGCATAGAGTGTGAAAACAGAGATTCCTTGAGAGCTGCTTGGAAGCCTGATGGTGTGTGAAGTTAGTGAGCCAAATGGAGTTGTTCTCCCACAAGAACTACTCGGCTGATCCTTCTTCAATATGCCCTTCACCAACATGCAGTGTTTCCTTGATTGAATTAGCTCTCACACCAATATTTGCGTCTAGAGCCTTTACATAGAGGGGTATCTGAAAACGGCTGTGGCGCTGAATTTGCCTGTGAATGTGGAGTTGGTGGCATGTGAAACCCGCATGTGAGCATTCCTTTGTGTGGAATGCTCTACCAGGTTTATTCCTAGATAATGCACTCAAAGGGCACTAAGCATAGAGTGTGAAAACAGAGATTCCTTGAGAGCTGCTTGGAAGCCTGATGGTGTGTGAAGTTAGTGAGCCAAATGGAGTTGTTCTCCACAAGAACCACTCGGCTGATCCTTCTTCAATATGCCCTTCACCAACATGCAGTGTTTCCTTGATTGAATTAGCTCTCACATCAATATTTGCGTCTAGAGCCTTTGCATTGAGGGCTCTCTGAAAACGGCTGTGGCGCTGAAGTTGCCTGTGAATGTGGAGTTGGTTGCATGTGAAACCCGCATGTGGAGCATTCGTTTGTGTGGGATGCTCTACCAGATTCATTCCTAGATAATGCACTCACAGGGCACTAAGCATAGAGTGTGAAAACTGAGTTTCCTTGAGAGCTGCTTGGAAGCCTGATGGTGTGTGAAGTTAGTGAGCCAAATGGAGTTGTTCTCCCACAAGAACCACTCGACTGATCCTTCTTCAATATGCCCTTCACCAACATGCAGTGTTTCCTTGATTGAATTAGCTCTCACACCAATATTTGCGTCTAGAGCCTTTACATTGAGGGCTAGGAGAAAATGGCTGTGGCGCTGAAGTTGCCTGTGAATGTGGAGTTGTTGGCATGTGAAACCCGCATGTGGAGCATTCGTTTGTGTGGGATGCTCTACCAGGTTTATTCCTAGATAATGCACTCAATGGGCACTAAGCATAGAGTGTGAAAACTGAGTTTCCTTGAGAGCTTGTTGTAAGCCTGATGGTGTGTGAAGTTAGTGAGCCAAATGGAGTTGTTCTCCCACAAGAACCACTCGGCTGATCCTTCTTCAATATGCCCTTCACCAACATGCAGTGTTTCCTTGATTGAATTAGCTCTCACATCAATATTTGCATCTAGAGCCTTTACATTGAGGGCTATCTGAAAACAGCTGTGGCGCTGAAGTTGCCTGAGAATGTGGAGTTGGTGGCATGTGAAACCCGCATGTGGAGCATTCGTTTGTGTGGGATGCTCACCAAGCTTCATCTCAGTCCTAGGCACTCAAAGGGCACTAAGCATAGAGAGTGAAAACTGAGTTTTCTGGAGAGCTGCTTGGAAGGCTGATGGTGTGTGAAGTTAGTGAGCCAAATGGAGTTGTTCTCCCACATGAACCACTCGGCTGATCCTTCTTCAATATGCCCTTCACCAACATGCAGTGTTTCCTTGATTGAATTAGCTCTCACATCAATATTTGCGTCTAGAGCCTTTACATTGAGGGCTATCTGAAAACGGCTGTGGCGCTGAAGTTGCCTGTGAATGTGGAGTTGGTGGCATGTGAAACCCGCATGTGGAGCATTCGTTTGTGAGGGATGCTCTACCAGATTCATTCCTAGATAATGCACTCAAAGGGCACTAGGCATAGAGTGTGAAAACTGAGTTTCCTTGAGAGCTGCTTGGAAGCCTGATGGTGTGTGAAGTTAGTGAGCCAAATGGAGTTGTTCTCCCACAAGAACCACTCGGCTGATCCTTCTTCAATATGCCCTTCACCAACATGCAGTGTTTCCTTGATTGAATTAGCTCTCACACCAATATTTGGGTCTAGAGCCTTTGCATTGAGGGCTATCTGAAAACGGCTGTAGCGCTGAAGTTGCTTGAAAATGTGGAGTTGGTGGCATGTGAAACCCGCATGTAGAGCATTCGTTTGTGTTTGATGCTCACCAACTTTCATTTCAGTCCTAGGCACTCAAAGGGCACTAAGCACAGAGTGTGAAAACTGAGTTTCCTTGAGAGCTGCTTGGAAGCCTGATGGTGTGTGAAGTTAGTGAGCCAAATGGAGTTGTTCTCCCACAAGAACCACTCGGCTGATCCTTCTTCAATATGCCCTTCACCAACATGCAGTGTTTCCTTGAATTAGCTCTCACACCAATATTTGCGTCTAGAGCCTTTACATTGAGGGCTATCTGAAACGGCTGTGGCGCTGAAGTTGCCTGTGAATGTGGAGTTGGTGGCATGTGAAACCCGCATGTGGAGCATTCCTTTGTGTGGAATGCTCTAACAGGTTTATTCCTAGATAATGCACTCAAAGGGCACTAAGCATAGAGTGTGAAAACAGAGATTCCTTGAGAGCTGCTTGGAAGCCTGATGGTGTGTGAAGTTAGTGAGCCAAATGGAGTTGTTCTCCCACAAGAACCACTCGGCTGATCCTTGTTCAATATGCCCTTCACCAACATGCAGTGTTTCCTTGATTGAATTAGCTCTCACACCAATATTTGCGTCTAGAGCCTTTGCATTGAGGGCTATCTGAAAACGGCAGTGGCGCTGAAGTTGCTTGTGAATGTGGAGTTGGTGGCATGTGAAACCCGCATGTGGAGCTTTTGTTTGTGTGGGATGCTCTACCAGGTTCATTCCTAGATAATGCACTCAAAGGGCACTAAGCATAGAGTGTGAAAACTGAGTTTCCTTGAGAGCTGCTTGGAAGCCTGATGGTGTGTGAAGTTAGTGAGCCAAATGGAGTTGTTCTCCCACAAGAAGCACTCGGCTGATCCTTCTTCAATATGCCCTTCACCAACATGCAGTGTTTCCTTGATTGAATTAGCTCTCACACCAATATTTGCGTGTAGAACCTTTGCATTGAGGGCTATCTGAAAACGGCTGTGGCGCTGAAGTTGCCTGTGAATGTGGAGTTGGTTGCATGTGAAACCCGCATGTGGAGCATTCGTTTGTGTGGGATGCTCTACCAGATTCATTCCTAGATAATGCACTCACAGGGCACTAAGCATAGAGTGTGAAAACTGAGTTTCCTTGAGAGCTGCTTGGAAGCCTGATGGTGTGTGAAGTTAGTGAGCCAAATGGAGTTGTTCTCCCACAAGAACCACTCGACTGATCCTTCTTCAATATGCCCTTCACCAACATGCAGTGTTTCCTTGATTGAATTAGCTCTCACACCAATATTTGCGTCTAGAGCCTTTACATTGAGGGCTAGGAGAAAATGGCTGTGGCGCTGAAGTTGCCTGTGGATGTGGAGTTGTTGGCATGTGAAACCCGCATGTGGAGCATTCGTTTGTGTGGGATGCTCTACCAGGTTTATTCCTAGATAATGCACTCAAAGGGCACTAAGCATAGAGTGTGAAAACTGAGTTTCCTTGAGAGCTTGTTGTAAGCCTGATGGTGTGTGAAGTTAGTGAGCCAAATGGAGTTGTTCTCCCACAAGAACCACTCGGCTGATCCTTCTTCAATATGCCCTTCACCAACATGCAGTGTTTCCTTGATTGAATTAGCTCTCACATCAATATTTGCATCTAGAGCCTTTACATTGAGGGCTATCTGAAAACAGCTGTGGCGCTGAAGTTGCCTGAGAATGTGGAGTTGGTGGCATGTGAAACCCGCATGTGGAGCATTCGTTTGTGTGGGATGCTCACCAAGCTTCATCTCAGTCCTAGGCACTCAAAGGGCACTAAGCATAGAGAGTGAAAACTGAGTTTTCTGGAGAGCTGCTTGGAAGGCTGATGGTGTGTGAAGTTAGTGAGCCAAATGGAGTTGTTCTCCCACATGAACCACTCGGCTGATCCTTCTTCAATATGCCCTTCACCAACATGCAGTGTTTCCTTGATTGAATTAGCTCTCATATCAATATTTGCGTCTAGAGCCTTTGCATTGAGGGCTATCTGAAAACGGCTGTGGCGCTGAAGTTGCCTGTGAATGTGGAGTTGGTGGCATGTGAAACCCGCATGTGGAGCATTCGTTTGTGAGGGATGCTCTACCAGATTCATTCCTAGATAATGCACTCAAAGGGCACTAGGCATAGAGTGTGAAAACTGAGTTTCCTTGAGAGCTGCTTGGAAGCCTGATGGTGTGTGAAGTTAGTTAGCCAAATGGAGTTGTTCTCCCACAAGAACCACTCGGCTGATCCTTCTTCAATATGCCCTTCACCAACATGCAGTGTTTCCTTGATTGAATTAGCTCTCACATCAATATTTGCATCTAGAGCCTTTGCATTGAGGGCTATCTGAAAACGGCTGTGGCGCTGAAGTTGCCTGTGAATGTGGAGTTGGTGGCATGTGAAACCCGCATGTGGAGCATTCGTTTGTGTGGGATGCTCACCAAGCTTCATTTCAGTCGAAGGCACTCAAAGGGCACTAAGCATAGAGTGTGAAAACTGAGTTTCCTTGAGAGCTGCTTGGAAGCCTGATGGTGTGTGAAGTTAGTGAGCCAAATGGAGTTGTTCTCCCACAAGAACCACTCGGCTGATCCTTCTTCAATATGCCCTTCACCAACATGCAGTGTTTCCTTGATTGCATTAGCTCTCACACCAATATTTGCGTCTAGAGCCTTTGCATTGAGGGCTATCTGAAAACGGCTGTGGCGCTGAAGTTGCCTGAGAATGTGGAGTTGGTGGCATGTGAAACCCGCATGTGGAGTATTCGTTTGTGTTTGATGCTCACCAAGTTTCATTTCAGTCCTAGGTACTCAAAGGGCACTAAGCATAGAATGTGAAAACTGAGTTTCCTTGAGAGCTGCTTGGAAGCCTGATGGTGTGTGAAGTTAGTGAGCCAAATGGAGTTGTTCTCCCACAAGAACCACTCGGCTGATCCTTCTTCAATATGCCCTTCACCAACATGCAGTGTTTCCTTGATTGAATTAGCTCTCACACCAATATTTGCGTCTAGAGCCTTTGCATTGAGGGCTATCTGAAAACAGCTGTGGCGCTGAAGTTGCCTGTGAATGTTAAGTTGGTGGCATGTGAAACCCGCATGTGGAGCATTCCTTTGTGTGGAATGCTCTACCAGGTTTATTCCTAGATAATGCACTCAAAGGGCACTAAGCATAGAGTGTGAAAACAGAGATTCCTTGAGAGCTGCTTGGAAGCCTGATGGTGTGTGAAGTTAGTGAGCCAAATGGAGTTGTTCTCCCACAAGAACTACTCGGCTGATCCTTCTTCAATATGCCCTTCACCAACATGCAGTGTTTCCTTGATTGAATTAGCTCTCACACCAATATTTGCGTCTAGAGCCTTTACATAGAGGGCTATCTGAAAACGGCTGTGGCGCTGAATTTGCCTGTGAATGTGGAGTTGGTGGCATGTGAAACCCGCATGTGGAGCATTCCTTTGTGTGGAATGCTCTACCAGGTTTATTCCTAGATAATGCACTCAAAGGGCACTAAGCATAGAGTGTGAAAACAGAGATTCCTTGAGAGCTGCTTGGAAGCCTGATGGTGTGTGAAGTTAGTGAGCCAAATGGAGTTGTTCTCCCACAAGAACCACTCGGCTGATCCTTCTTCAATATGCCCTTCACCAACATGCAGTGTTTTCTTGATTGAATTAGCTCTCACACCAATATTTGCGTATAGAACCTTTACATTGAGGGCTATCTGAAAACGGCTGTGGCGCTGAAGTTTCCTGTGAATGTGGAGTTGGTGGCATGTGAAACACGCATGTGGAGCATTCGTTTCTGTGGGATGCTCTACCAGGTTCATTCCTAGATAATGCACTCAAAGGGCACTAAGCATAGAGTGTGAAAACTGAGTTTTCTGGAGAGCTGCTTGGAAGCCTGATGGTGTGTGAAGTTAGTGAGCCAAATGGAGTTGTTCTCCCAAAAGAACGACTCGGCTGATCCTTCTTCAATATGCCCTTCACCAACATGCAGTGTTTCGTTGATTGAATTAGCTCTCACATCAATATTTGCATCTAGAGCCTTTGCATTGAGGGCTATCTGAAAACGGCTGTGGCGCTGAAGTTGCCTGTGAATGTGGAGTTGGTGCATGTGAAACCCGCATGTGGAGCATTCGTTTGTGTGGGATGCTCACCAAGCTTCATTTCAGTCGAAGGCACTCAAAGGGCACTAAGCATAGAGTGTGAAAACTGAGTTTCCTTGAGAGCTGCTTGGAAGCCTGATGGTGTGTGAAGTTAGTGAGCCAAATGGAGTTGTTCTCCCACAAGAACCACTCGGCTGATCCTTCTTCAATATGCCCTTCACCAACATGCAGTGTTTCCTTGATTGCATTAGCTCTCACACCAATATTTGCGTCTAGAGCCTTTGCATTGAGGGCTATCTGAAAACGGCTGTGGCGCTGAAGTTGCCTGAGAATGTGGAGTTGGTGGCATGTGAAACCCCATGTGGAGTATTCGTTTGTGTTTGATGCTCACCAAGTTTCATTTCAGTCCTAGGTACTCAAAGGGCACTAAGCATAGAGTGTGAAAACTGAGTTTCCTTGAGAGCTTCTTGGAAGCCTGATGGTGTGTGAAGTTAGTGAGCCAAATGGAGTTGTTCTCCCACAAGAACCACTCGGCTGATCCTTCTTCAATATGCCCTTCACCAACATGCAGTGTTTCCTTGATTGAATTAGCTCTCACACCAATATTTGCGTCTAGAGCCTTTGCATTGAGGGCTATCTGAAAACAGCTGTGGCGCTGAAGTTGCCTGTGAATGTTAAGTTGGTGGCATGTGAAACCCGCATGTGGAGCATTCCTTTGTGTGGAATGCTCTACCAGGTTTATTCCTAGATAATGCACTCAAAGGGCACTAAGCATAGAGTGTGAAAACAGAGATTCCTTGAGAGCTGCTTGGAAGCCTGATGGTGTGTGAAGTTAGTGAGCCAAATGGAGTTGTTCTCCCACAAGAACCACTCGGCTGATCTTCTTCAATATGCCCTTCACCAACATGCAGTGTTTCCTTGATTGAATTAGCTCTCACACCAATATTTGCGTCTAGAGCCTTTGCATTGAGGGCTATCTGAAAACGGCAGTGGCGCTGAAGTTGTTTGTGAATGTGGAGTTGGTGGCATGTGAAACCCGCATGTGGAGCTTTTCTTTGTGTGGGATGCTCTACCAGGTTCATTCCTAGATAATGCACTCAATGTGCACTAAGCATAGAGTGTGAAAACTGAGTTTCCTTGAGAGCTGCTTGGAAGCCTGATGGTGTGTGAAGTTAGTGAGCCAAATGGAGTTGTTCTCCCACAAGAACCACTCGGCTGATCCTTCTTCAATATGCCCTTCACCAACATGCAGTGTTTTCTTGATTGAATTAGCTCTCACACCAATATTTGCGTATAGAACCTTTGCATTGAGGGCTATCTGAAAACGGCTGTGGCGCTGAAGTTTCCTGTGAATGTGGAGTTGGTGGCATGTGAAACACGCATGTGGAGCATTCGTTTCTGTGGGATGCTCTACCAGGTTCATTCCTAGATAATGCACTCAAAGGGCACTAAGCATAGAGTGTGAAAACTGAGTTTTCTGGAGAGCTGCTTGGAAGCCTGATGGTGTGTGAAGTTAGTGAGCCAAATGGAGTTGTTCTCCCACAAGAACCACTCGGCTGATCCTTCTTCAATATGCCCTTCACCAACATGCAGTGTTTCCTTGATTGAATTAGCTCTCACACCAATATTTGGGTCTAGAGCCTTTGCATTGAGGGCTATCTGAAAACGGCTGTGGCACTGAAGTTGCCTGTGAATGTGGAGTTGGTGGCATGTGAAACCCGCATGTGGAGCATTCGTTTGTGTGGGATGCTCACCAAGTTTCATTTCAGTCCTAGGCACTCAAAGGGCACTAAGCATAGAGTGTGAAACCTGAGTTTCCTTGAGAGCTGCTTGGAAGCCTGATGGTGTGTGAAGTTAGTGAGCCAAATGGAGTTGTTCTCCCACAAGAACCACTCGGCTGATCCTTCTTCAATATGCCCTTCACCAACATGCAGTGTTTCCTTGATATGAAATTAGCTCTCACACCAATATTTGCGTCTAGAGCCTTTGCATTGAGGGCTATCTGAAAACGGCTGTAGCGCTGAAGTTGCTTGAAAATGTGGAGTTGGTGGCATGTGAAACCCGCATGTAGAGCATTCGTTTGTGTTTGATGCTCACCAACTTTCATTTCAGTCCTAGGCACTCAAAGGGCACTAAGCACAGAGTGTGAAAACTGAGTTTCCTTGAGAGCTGCTTGGAAGCCTGATGGTGTGTGAAGTTAGTGAGCCAAATGGAGTTGTTCTCCCACAAGAACCACTCGGCTGATCCTTCTTCAATATGCCCTTCACCAACATGCAGTGTTTCCTTGATTGAATTAGCTCTCACACCAATCTATGCGTCTAGAGCCTTTGCATTGAGGGCTATCTGAAAATGGCTGTGGCACTGAAGTTGCCTGTGAATGTGAAGTTGGTGGCATGTGAAACCCGCATTTGGAGCATTCGTTTGTGTGGGATGCTCTACCAGGTTCATTCCTAGATAATGCACTCAAAGGGCACTAAGCATAGAGTGTGAAAACTGAGTTTCCTTGAGAGCTGCTTGGAAGCCTGATGGTGTGTGAAGTTAGTCACCCAAATGGAGTTGTTCTCCCACAAGAACCACTCGGCTGATCCTTCTTCAATATGCCCTTCACCAACATGCAGTGTTTCCTTGAATTAGCTCTCACACCAATATTTGCGTCTAGAGCCTTTGCATTGAGGGCTATCTGAAAACGGCAGTGGCGTTGAAGTTGCTTGTGAATGTGAAGTTGGTGGCATGTGAAACCCGCATGTGGAGCTTTTGTTTGTGTGGGATGCTCTACCAGGTTCATTCCTAGATAATGCACTCAATGTGCACTAAGCATAGAGTATGAAAACTGAGTTTCCTTGAGAGCTGCTTGGAAGCCTGATGGTGTGTGAAGTTAGTGAGCCAAATGGAGTTGTTCTCCCACAAGAACCACTCGGCTGATCCTTCTTCAATATGCCCTTCACCAACATGCAGTGTTTCCTTGAATTAGCTCTCACACCAATATTTGCGTCTAGAGCCTTTACATTGAGGGCTATCTGAAAACGGCTGTGGCGCTGAAGTTGCCTGTGAATGTGGAGTTGGTGGCATGTGAAACCCGCATGTGGAGCATGCGTTTGTGTGGATGCTCTACCAGATTCATTCGTAGATAATGCACTCACAGGGCACTAAGCATAGAGTGTGAAAACTGAGTTTCCTTGAGAGCTGCTTGGAAGCCTGATGGTGTGTGAAGTTAGTGAGCCAAATGGAATTGTTCTCCCACAAGAACCACTCGGCTGATCCTTCTTCAATATGCCCTTCACCAACATGCAGGGTTTCCTTGATTGAATTAGCTCTCACACTAATATTTGCATCTAGAGCCTTTGCATTGAGGGCTATCTGAAAACGGCTGTGGCGCTGAAGTTGCCTGTGAATGTGGAGTTGGTGGCATGTGAAACCCGCCTGTGGAGCATTCGTTTGTGTGGATGCTCACCAAGATTCATTTCAGTCGAAGGCACTCAAAGGGCACTAAGCATAGAGTGTGAAAACTGAGTTTCCTTGAGAGCTGCTTGGAAGCCTGATGGTGTGTGAAGTTAGTGAGCCAAATGGAGTTGTTCTCCCACAAGAACCACTCGACTGATCCTTCTTCAATATGCCCTTCACCAACATGCAGTGTTTCCTTGATTGAATTAGCTCTCACACCAATATTTGCGTCTAGAGCCTTTACATTGAGGGCTAGGAGAAAATGGCTGTGGCGCTGAAGTTGCCTGTGAATGTGGAGTTGTTGGCATGTGAAACCCGCATGTGGAGCATTCGTTTGTGTGGGATGCTCTACCAGGTTTATTCCTAGATAATGCACTCAAAGGGCACTAAGCATAGAGTGTGAAAACTGAGTTTCCTTGAGAGCTTGTTGTAAGCCTGATGGTGTGTGAAGTTAGTGAGCCAAATGGAGTTGTTCTCCCACAAGAACCACTCGGCTGATCCTTCTTCAATATGCCCTTCACCAACATGCAGTGTTTCCTTGATTGAATTAGCTCTCACATCAATATTTGCGTCTAGAGCCTTTACATTGAGGGCTATCTGAAAACAGCTGTGGCGCTGAAGTTGCCTGAGAATGTGGAGTTGGTGGCATGTGAAACCCGCATGTGGAGCATTCGTTTGTGTGGGATGCTCACCAAGCTTCATCTCAGTCCTAGGCACTCAAAGGGCACTAAGCATAGAGAGTGAAAACTGAGTTTTCTGGAGAGCTGCTTGGAAGGCTGATGGTGTGTGAAGTTAGTGAGCCAAATGGAGTTGTTCTCCCACAAGAACTACTCGGCTGATCCTTCTTCAATATGCCCTTCACCAACATGCAGTGTTTCCTTGATTGAATTAGCTCTCACACCAATATTTGCGTATAGAACCTTTGCATTGAGGGCTATCTGAAAACGGCTGTGGCGCTGAAGTTTCCTGTGAATGTGGAGTTGGTGGCATGTGAAACCCGCATGTGGAGCATTCGTTTGTGTGGGATGCTCTACCAGGTTCATTCCTAGATAATGCACTCAAAGGGCACTAAGCATAGAGTGTGAAAACTGAGTTTTCTGGAGAGCTGCTTGGAAGCCTGATGGTGTGTGAAGTTAGTGATCCAAATGGAATTGTTCTCCCACAAGAACCATTCGGCTGATCCTTCTTCAATATGCCCTTCACCAACATGCAGGGTTTCCTTGATTGAATTAGCTCTCACACCAATATTTGCATCTAGAGCCTTTGCATTGAGGGCTATCTGAAAACGGCTGTGGCGCTGAAGTTGCCTGTGAATGTGGAGTTGGTGGCATGTGAAACCCGCATGTGGAGCATTCGTTTGTGTGGGATGCTCACCAAGCTTCATTTCAGTCGAAGGCACTCAAAGGGCACTAAGCATAGAGTGTGAAAACTGAGTTTCCTTTAGAGCTGCTAGGAAACCTGATGGTGTGTGAAGTTAGTGAGCCACATGGAGTTGTTCTGCCACAAGAACCACTCGACTGATCCTTCTTCAATATGCCCTTCACCAACATGCAGTGTTTCCTTGATTGAATTAGCTCTCACACCAATATTTGCGTCTAGAGCCTTTACATTGAGGGCTATCTGAAAACGGCTGTGGCGCTGAAGTTGCCTGAGAATGTGGAGTTGGTGGCATGTGAAACCCGCATGTGGAGCATTCCTTTGTGTGGAATGCTCTACCAGGTTTATTCCTAGATAATGCACTCAAAGGGCACTAAGCATAGAGTGTGAAAACTGAGTTTCCTTGAGAGCTGCTTGGAAGCCTGATGGTGTGTGAAGTTAGTGAGCCAAATGGAGTTGTTCTCCCACAAGAACCACTCGGATGATCCTTCTTCAATATGCCCTTCACCAACATGCAGTGTTTCCTTGATTGAATTAGCTCTCACACCAATATTTGCGTCTAGAGCCTTTACATTGAGGGCTATCTGAAAACGGCTGTGGCGCTGAAGTTGCCTAAGAATGTGGAGTTGGTGGCATGTGAAACCCGCATGTGGAGCATTCGTTTGTGTGGGATGCTCACCAAGCTTCATCTCAGTCCTAGGCACTCAAAGGGCACTAGGCATAGAGTGTGAAAACTGAGTTTTCTGGAGAGCTGCTTGGAAGCCTGATGGTGTGTGAAGTTAGTGAGCCAAATGGAGTTGTTCTCCCACAAGAACCACTCGGCTGATCCTTCTTCAATATGCCCTTCACCAACATGCAGTGTTTCCTTGATTGAATTAGCTCTCACATCAATATTTGCGTCTAGAGCCTTTGCATTGAGGGCTATCTGAAAACGGCTGTGGCGCTGAAGTTGCCTGTGAATGTGGAGTTGGTGGCATGTGAAACCCGCATGTGGAGCATTCGTTTGTGAGGGATGCTCTACCAGATTCATTCGTAGATAATGCACTCAAAGGGCACTAGGCATAGAGTGTGAAAACTGAGTTTCCTTGAGAGCTGCTTGGAAGCCTGATGGTGTGTGAAGTTAGTGAGCCAAATGGAATTGTTCTCCCACAAGAACCACTCGGCTGATCCTTCTTCAATATGCCCTTCACCAACATGCAGTGTTTCCTTGATTGAATTAGCTCTCACATCAATATTTGCATCTAGAGCCTTTGCATTGAGGGCTATCTGAAAACGGCTGTGGCGCTGAAGTTGCCTGTGAATGTGGAGTTGGTGGCATGTGAAACCCGCATGTGGAGCATTCGTTTGTGTGGGATGCTCACCAAGCTTCATTTCAGTCCTAGGCACTCAAAGGGGCACTAAGCATAGAGTGTGAAAACTGAGTTTCCTTGAGAGCTGCTTGGAAGCCTGATGGTGTGTGAAGTTAGTGAGCCAAATGGAGTTGTTCTCCCACAAGAACCACTCGACTGATCCTTCTTCAATATGCCCTTCACCAACATGCAGTGTTTCCTTGATTGAATTAGCTCTCACACCAATATTTGCGTCTAGAGCCTTTACATTGAGGGCTATCTGAAAACGGCTGTGGCGCTGAATTTGACTGTGAATGTGGAGTTGGTGGCATGTGAAACCCGCATGTGGAGCATTCGTTTGTGTGGAATGCTCTACCAGGTTTATTCCTAGATAATGCACTCAAAGGGCACTAAGCATAGAGTGTGAAAACTGAGTTTCCTTGAGAGCTTCTTGGAAGCCTGATGGTGTGTGAAGTTAGTGAGCCAAATGGAGTTGTTCTCCCACAAGAACCACTCGGCTGATCCTTCTTCAATATGCCCTTCACCAACATGCAGTGTTTCCTTGATTGAATTAGCTCTAACATCAATATTTGCGTTTAGAGCCTTTGCATTGAGGGCTCTCTGAAAACGGCTGTGGCGCTGAAGTTGCATGTGAATGTGGAGTTGGTGGCATGTGAAACCCGCATGTGGAGCATTCGTTTGTGAGGGATGCTCTACCAGATTCATTCGTAGATAATGCACTCAAAGGGCACTAGGCATAGAGTGTGAAAACTGAGTTTCCTTGAGAGCTGCTTGGAAGCCTGATGGTGTGTGAAGTTAGTGAGCCAAATGGAATTGTTCTCCCACAAGAACCACTCGGCTGATCCTTCTTCAATATGCCCTTCACCAACATGCAGTGTTTCCTTGATTGAATTAGCTCTCACACCAATATTTGCATCTAGAGCCTTTGCATTGAGGGCTATCTGAAAACGGCTGTGGCGCTGAAGTTGCCTGTGAATGTGGAGTTGGTGGCATGTGAAACCCGCATGTGGAGCATTCGTTTGTGTGGGATGCTCACCAAGCTTCATTTCAGTCGAAGGCACTCAAAGGGCACTAAGCATAGAGTGTGAAAACTGAGTTTCCTTGAGAGCTGCTTGGAAGCCTGATGGTGTGTGAAGTTAGTGAGCCAAATGGAGTTGTTCTCCCACAAGAACCACTCGGCTGATCCTTCTTCAATATGCCCTTCACCAACATGCAGTGTTTCCTTGATTGCATTAGGTCTCACACCAATATTTGCGTCTAGAGCCTTTGCATTGAGGGCTATCTGAAAACGGCTGTGGCGCTGAAGTTGCCTGTGAATGTGGAGTTGGTGGCATGTGAAACCCGCATGTGCAGCATTCGTTTGTGTTTGATGCTTACCAAGTTTCATTTCAGTCCTAGGTACTCAAAGGGCACTAAGCATAGAATGTGAAAACTGAGTTTCCTTTAAAGCTGCTTGGAAGCCTGATGGTGTGTGAAGTTAGTGAGCCAAATGGAGTTGTTCTCCCACATGAACCACTCGGCTGATCCTTCTTCAATATGCCCTTCACCAACATGCAGTGTTTCCTTGATTGAATTAGCTCTCTCACCAATATTTGCGTCTAGAGCCTTTGCATTGAGGGCTATCTGAAAACGGCTGTGGCGCTGAAGTTGCCTGTGAATGTGGAGTTGGTGGCATGTGAAACCCGCATGTGGAGCATTCGTTTGTGTGGGATGCTCTAACAGATTCATTCCTAGATAATGCACTCAAAGGGCACTAAGCATAGAGTGTGAAAACTGAGTTTCCTTGAGAGCTGCTTGGAAGCCTGATGGTGTGTGAAGTTAGTGAGCCAAATGGAATTGTTCTCCCACAAGAACCACTCAGCGGATCCTTCTTCAATATGCCCTGCACCAACATGCAGTGTATCCTTGATTGAATTAGCTCTCACACCAATATTTGTGTCTAGAGCCTTTCCATTA
>NW_026699665.1:0-70130 GCF_030435755.1 Ochotona princeps
GAGAACAACTCCATTTGGCTCACTAACTTCACACACCATCAGACTTCCAAGCAGCTCTCAAGGAAACTCAGTTTTCACACTCTATGCTTAGTGCCCTTTGAGTGCAATATCTAGGAATGAACCTGGTAGAGCATCCCACACAAACGAATGCTATACATGCGGGTTTCACATGCCACCAACTCCACATTCACAGGCAACTTCAGCGCCACAGCCGTTTTCAGATAGCCCTCAATGCAAAGGCTCTAGACGCAAATATTGTTGTAAGAGCTAATTTAATCAAGGAAACACTGAATGTTGGTGAAGGGCATATTGAAGAGGAATCAGCCGAGTATTCTTGTGGGAGAACAACTCCATTTGGCTCACTAACTTCACACACCATCAGGCTTCCAAGCAGCTCTCAAGGAAACTCAGTTTTCACACTCTATGCTTAGTGCCCTTTCAGTGCCTAGGACTGAAATGAAGCTTGGTGAGCATCATACACAAACGAATGCTCCACATGCGGGTTTCACATGCCACCAACTCCACATTCACAGGCAACTTCAGCGCCACAGCCTTTTTGAGATAGCCCTCAATGCAAAGGCTCTAGACGCAAATATTGGTGTGAGAGCTAATTCAATCAAGGAAACACTGCATGTTGGTGAAGGGCATATTGAAGAAGGATCAGCCGAGTGGTTCTTGTGGGAGAACAACTCCATTTGGCTCACTAACTTCACACACCATCAGACTTCCAAGCAGCTCTCAAGGAAACTCAGTTTTCACACTCTATGCTTAGTGCCCTTTGAGTAAATTATCTAGGAATGAACCTGGTAGAGCATCCAACACAAACGAATGCTATACATGCGGGTTTCACATGCCACCAACTCCACATTCACAGGCAAATTCAGCGCCACAGCCGTTTTCAGATAGCCCTCAATGCAAAGGCTCTAGACGCAAATATTGGTGTAAGACCTAATTTAATCAAGGAAACACTGAATGTTGGTGAAGGGCATATTGAAGAGGAATCAGCTGAGTATTCTTGTGGGAGAACAACTCCATTTGGCTCACTAAATTCACACACCATCAGGCTTCCAAGCAGCTCTCAAGGAAACTCTGTTTCACACTCTATGCTTAGTGCACTTTGAGTGCCTAGGACTGAAATGAAGCTGATAGAGCATCCCACACAAACGAATGCTCCACATGCGGGTTTCACATGCCACCAACTCCACATTCACAGGCAACTTAAGCGCCACAGCCGTTTTCAGATAGCCCTCAATGCAAAGGCTCTAGACGCAAATATTGGTGTGAGAGCTAATTCAATCAAGGAAACACTGCATGTTGGTGAAGGGCATATTGAAGAAGGATCAACTGAGTGATTCTTGTGGGAGAACAACAGCATTTGGAACACTAACTTCACACACCATCAGGCTTCCAAGCAGCTCTCAACGAAACTCTGTTTCACACTCTATGCTTAGTGCACTTTGAGTGCCTAGGACTGAAATGAAGCTGATAGAGCATCCCACACAAACGAATGCTCCACATGCGGGTTTCACATGCCACCAACTCCACATTCACAGGCAACTTCAGCGCCACAGCCGTTTTCAGATAGCCCTCAATGCAAAGGCTCTAGACGCAAATATTGTTGTGAGAGCTAATTCAATCAAGGAAACACTGCATGTTGGTGAAGGGCATATTGAAGAAGGATCAGCCGAGTGGTTCTTGTGGGAGAACAACTCCATTTGGCTCACTAACTTCACACACCATCAGGCTTCCAAGCAGCTCTCAAGGAAACTCAGTTTCACACTCTATGCTTAGTGCCCTTTTTGTGCCTAGGACTGAAATGAAGCTTGGTGAGCATCCCACACAAACGAATGCTCCACATGCGGGTTTCACATGCCACCAATTCCACATTCACAGGCAACTTCAGCACCACAGCCAATTTCAGATAGCCCTCAACGCAAAGGCTCTAGACACAAATATTGCTGTGAGAGCTAATTCAATCAAGGAAACACTGCATGTTCGTGAAGGGCATATTGAAGATGGATCAGCCGAGTGGTTCTTCTGGGAGAACAACTCCATTTGGCTCACTAACTTCACACATCATCAGGCTTCCAAGCAGCTCTCAAGGAAACTCAGTTTTCACACTCTATGCTTAGTGCCCTTTTTGTGCCTAGGACTGAAATGAAGCTTGGTGAGCATCCCATACAAACGAATGCTCCACATGCGGGTTTCACATGCCACCAACTCCACATTCACAAGCAACTTCAGCGCCACAGCCTTTTTGAGATAGCCCTCAATGCAAAGGCTCTAGACGCAAATATTGGTGTGAGAGCTAACTCAATCAAGGAAACACAGCATGTTGGTGAAGGGCATATTGAAGAAGGATCAGCCGAGTGGTTCTTGTGGGAGAACAACTCCATTTGGCTCACTAACTTCACACACCATCAGGCTTCCAAGCAGCTCTCAAGGAAACTCAGTTTTCACACTCTATGCTTAGTGCCCTTTGAGTGCATTATCTAGGAATGAACCTGGTAGAGCATCCCACACAAACGAATGCTCCACATGCGGGTATCACATGCCACCAACTCCACATTCACAGGCAACTTCAGCGCCACAGCCGTTTTGAGATAGCCCTCAATGCAAAGGCTTTGGACGCAAATTTTGTTGTGAGAGCTAATTCAATCAAGGAAACACTGCATATTGGTGAAGGGCATATTGAAGAAGGATCAGCCCAGTGGTTCTTGTGGGAGAACAACTCCATTTGGCTCACTAACTTCACACACCCTCAGGCTTCCAAGCAGCTCTCAAGGAAACTCAGTTTTCACACTCTATGCTTAGTGCCCTTTGAGTGCCTAGGACTGAAATGAAGCTTGGTGAGCATCCCACACAAATGAATGCTCCACATGCGGGTTTCACATGCAACCAACTCCACATTCACAGGCAACTTCAGCGCCACAGCCGTTTGCAGATAGCCCTCAATGCAAAGCCTCTCGATGCAAATATTGGTGTGAGAGCTAATTCAATCAAGGAAACACTGCATGTTGGTGAAGGGCATATTGAAGAAGGATCAGCCGAGTGGTTCTTGTGGGAGAACAACTCCATTTGGCTCACTAACTTCACACACCATCAGACTTCCAAGCAGCTCTCAAGGAAACTCAGTTTTCACACTCTATGCTTAGTGCCCTTTGAGTGCAATATCTAGGAATGAACCTGGTAGAGCATCCCACACAAACGAATGCTATACATGCGGGTTTCACATGCCACCAACTCCACATTCACAGGCAACTTCAGGGCCACAGCCGTTTTCAGATAGCCCTCAATGCAAAGGCTCTAGACGCAAATATTGTTGTAAGAGCTAATTTAATCAAGGAAACACTGAATGTTGGTGAAGGGCATATTGAAGAGGAATCAGCCGAGTATTCTTGTGGGAGAACAACTCCATTTGGCTCACTAACTTCACACACCATCAGGCTTCCAAGCAGCTCTCAAGGAAACTCAGTTTTCACACTCTATGCTTAGTGCCCTTTCAGTGCCTAGGACTGAAATGAAGCTTGGTGAGCATCATACACAAACGAATGCTCCACATGCGGGTTTCACATGCCACCAACTCCACATTCACAGGCAACTTCAGCGCCACAGCCTTTTTGAGATAGCCCTCAATGCAAAGGCTCTAGACGCAAATATTGGTGTGAGAGCTAATTCAATCAAGGAAACACTGCATGTTGGTGAAGGGCATATTGAAGAAGGATCAGCCGAGTGGTTCTTGTGGGAGAACAACTCCATTTGGCTCACTAACTTCACACACCATCAGACTTCCAAGCAGCTCTCAAGGAAACTCAGTTTTCACACTCTATGCTTAGTGCCCTTTGAGTAAATTATCTAGGAATGAACCTGGTAGAGCATCCAACACAAACGAATGCTATACATGCGGGTTTCACATGCCACCAACTCCACATTCACAGGCAAATTCAGCGCCACAGCCGTTTTCAGATAGCCCTCAATGCAAAGGCTCTAGACGCAAATATTGGTGTAAGAGCTAATTTAATCAAGGAAACACTGAATGTTGGTGAAGGGCATATTGAAGAGGAATCAGCTGAGTATTCTTGTGGGAGAACAACTCCATTTGGCTCACTAAATTCACACACCATCAGGCTTCCAAGCAGCTCTCAAGGAAACTCTGTTTCACACTCTATGCTTAGTGCACTTTGAGTGCCTAGGACTGAAATGAAGCTGATAGAGCATCCCACACAAACGAATGCTCCACATGCGGGTTTCACATGCCACCAACTCCACATTCACAGGCAACTTAAGCGCCACAGCCGTTTTCAGATAGCCCTCAATGCAAAGGCTCTAGACGCAAATATTGGTGTGAGAGCTAATTCAATCAAGGAAACACTGCATGTTGGTGAAGGGCATATTGAAGAAGGATCAACTGAGTGATTCTTGTGGGAGAACAACAGCATTTGGGACACTAACTTCACACACCATCAGGCTTCCAAGCATCTCTCAACGAAACTCTGTTTCACACTCTATGCTTAGTGCACTTTGAGTGCCTAGGACTGAAATGAAGCTGATAGAGCATCCCACACAAACGAATGCTCACATGCGGGTTTCACATGCCACCAACTCCACATTCACAGGCAACTTCAGCGCCACAGCCGTTTTCAGATAGCCCTCAATGCAAAGGCTCTAGACGCAAATATTGTTGTGAGAGCTAATTCAATCAAGGAAACACTGCATGTTGGTGAAGGGCATATTGAAGAAGGATCAGCCGAGTGGTTCTTGTGGGAGAACAACTCCATTTGGCTCACTAACTTCACACACCATCAGGCTTCCAAGCAGCTCTCAAGGAAACTCAGTTTCACACTCTATGCTTAGTGCCCTTTGAGTGCCTAATACTGAAATGAAGCTTGGTGAGCATCCCACACAAACGAATGCTCCACATGCGGGGTTCACATGCCACCAACTCCACATTCTCAGGCAACTTCAGCTCCACAGCTATTTTCAAATAGCCCTCAATGCAAAGGCTCTAGACGCAAATATTGTTGTGAGAGCTAATTCAATCAAGGAAACACTGCATATTGGTGAAGGGCATATTGAAGAAGGATCAGCCGAGTGGTTCTTGTGGGAGAACAACTCCATTTGGCTCACTAACTTCACACACCCTCAGGCTTCCAAGCAGCTCTCAAGGAAACTCAGTTTTCACACTCTATGCTTAGTGCCCTTTGAGTGCCTAGGACTGAAATGAAGCTTGGTGAGCATCCCACACAAACGAATGCTCCACATGCGGGTTTCACATGCCACCAACTCCACATTCACAGGCAACTTCAGCGCCACAGCCGTTTTCAGATAGCCCTCAATGCAAAGGCTCTAGACGCAAATATTGTTGTGAGAGCTAATTCAATCAAGGAAACACTGCATGTTGGTGAAGGGCATATTGAAGAAGGATCAGCCGAGTGGTTCTTGTGGGAGAACAACTCCATTTGGCTCACTAACTTCACACACCATCAGGCTTCCAAGCAGCTCTCAAGGAAACTCAGTTTTCACACTCTATACTTAGTGCCCTTTGAGTGCCTAGGACTGAAATGAAGCTTGGTGAGCATCCCACACAAACGAATGCTCCACATGCGGGTTTCACATGCCACCAACTCCGCATTCACAGGCAAATTCAGCGCCAAAGCCGTTTTCAGATAGCCCTCAATGCAAAGGCTCTAGACGCAAATATTGGTGTGGGAGTTAATTCAATCAAGGAAACACTGCATGTTGGTGAAGGGCATATTGAAGAACAATCAACTGATTGATTCTTGTGTGAGAACAACAGCATTTGGGACACTAACTTCACACACCATCAGGCTTCCAAGCAGCTCTCAACGAAACTCTGTTTCACACTCTATGCTTAGTGCACTTTGAGTGCCTAGGACTGAAATGAAGCTTGGTGAGCATCCACACAAACGAATGCTCCACATGCGGGTTTCACATTCCACCAACTCCACATTCACAGGCAACTTCAGCGCCACAGCCGTTTTCAGATAGCCCTAAATGCAAAGGCTCTAGACGCAAATATTGGTGTGAGAGCTAATTCAATCAGGAAACACTGCATGTTGGTGAAGGGCATATTGAAGAAGGATCAGCCGAGTGGTTCTTGTGGGAGAACAACTCCATTTGGCTCACTAACTTCAAACACCCTCATGCTTCCAAGCAGCTCTCAAGGAATCTCAGTTTCACACTCTATGCTTAGTGCCCTTTGAGTGCCTAGGACTGAAATGAAGCTTGGTGAGCATCCCACACAAACGAATGCTCCACATGCGGGTTTCACATGCCACCAACTCCACATTCACAGGCAACTTCAGCGCCACAGCCGTTTTCACATAGCCCTCAATGCAAAGGCTCTAGACGCAAATATTGGTGTGAGAGCTAATTCAATCAAGGAAACACTGCATGTTGGTGAAGGGCATATTGAAGAAGGATCAGCTGAGTGGTTCTTGTGGGAGAACAACTCCATTTGGCTCACTAACTTCACACACCATCAGGCTTCCAAGCAGCTCTCAACGAAACTCAGTTTTCACACTCAATGCTTAGTGCCCTTTGAGTGCATTATCTAGGAATGAACCTGGTAGAGCATCCCACACAAACGAATGCTCCACATGCGGGTTTCACATGCCACCAACTCCACATTCACAGGCAACTTCAGCGCCACAGCCGTTTTCAGATAGCCCTCAATGCAAAGGCTCTAGACGCAAATATTGGTGTAAGAGCTAATTTAATCAAGGAAACACTGAATGTTGGTGAAGGGCATATTGAAGAGGAATCAGCCGAGTATTCTTGTGGGAGAACAACTCCATTTGGCTCACTAACTTCACACACCATCAGGCTTCCAAGCAGCTCTCAAGGAAACTCAGTTTCACACTCTATGCTTAGTGCCCTTTGAGTGCCTAGGACTGAAATGAAGCTTGGTGAGCATCCCACACAAACGAATGCTCCACATGCGGGTTTCACATGCCACCAACTCCACATTCACAGGCAACTTCAGCGCCACAGCCGTTTTCACATAGCCCTCAATGCAAAGGCTCTAGACGCAAATATTGGTGTGAGAGCTAATTCAATCAAGGAAACACTGCATGTTGGTGAAGGGCATATTGAAGAAGGATCAGCCTAGTGGTTCTTTTGGGAGGTCAACTCCGTTTTTCTCACTAACTTCACACACCATCAGGCTTCCAAGCAGCTCTCAAGGAAACTCAGTTTTCACACTCTATGCTTAGTGCCCTTTGAGTGCCTAGGACTGAAATGAAGCTTGGTGAGCATCCCACACAAACGAATGCTCCACATGCGGGTTTCACATGCCACCAACTCCACATTCACAGGCAACTTCAGCGCCACAGCCATTTTCAGATAGCCCTCAATGCAAAGGCTCTAGAAGCAAATATTGGTGTGAGAGCTAATTCAATCAAGGAAACACTGCATGTTGGTGAAGGGCATATTGAAGAAGGATCAGCCGAGTGGTACTTGTGGGAGAACAACTCCATTTGGCTCACTAACTTCACACATCATCAGGCTTCTAAGCAGCTCTCAAGGAAACTCAGTTTTCACACTCTATGCTTAGTGCCCTTTGAGTGCATTATCTAGGAATGAACCTGGTAGAGCATCCCACACAAACGAATGCTCCACATGCGGGTTTCACATGCCACCAACTCCACATTCACAGGCAACTTCAGCGCCACAGCCGTTTTCAGATAGCCCTCAATGCAAAGGCCCTAGACGCAAATATTGGTGTGAGAGCTAATTCAATCAAGGAAACACTGCATGTTGGTGAAGGGCATATTGAAGAAGGATCAGCCGAGTGGTTCTTGTGGGAGGTCAACTCCATTTGGCTCACTAACTTCACACACCCTCAGGCTTCCAAGCAGCTCTCAAGGAAACTCAGTTTCACACTCTATGCTTAGTGCCCTTTCAGTGCCTAGGACTGAAATGAAGCTTGGTGAGCATCCCACACAAACGAATGCTCCACATGCGGGTTTCACATGCCACCAACTCCACATTCACAGGCAACTTCAGCGCCACAGCCGTTTTCAGATAGCCCTCAATGCAAAGGCTCTAGACGCAAATATTGTTGTGAGAGCTAATTCAATCAAGGAAACACTGCATGTTGGTGAAGGGCATATTGAAGAAGGATCAGCCGAGTGGTTCTTGTGGGAGAACAACTCCATTTGGCTCACTAACTTCACACACCATCAGGCTTCCAAGCAGCTCTCAAGGAAACTCAGTTTCACACTCTATGCTTAGTGCCCTTTGAGTGCCTAATACTGAAATGAAGCTTGGTGAGCATCCCACACAAACGAATGCTCCACATGCGGGTTTCACATGCCACCAACTCCACATGCTCAGGCAACTTCAGCGCCACAGCCGTTTTCAGATAGCCCTCAATGCAAAGGCTCCAGACACAAATATTGGTGTGAGAGCTAATTCAATCAAGGAAACACTGCATGTTGGTGAAGGGCATATTGAAGAAGGATCAGCCGAGTGGTACTTTTGGGAGAACAACTCCATTTGGCTCACTAACTTCACACACCATCAGGCTTCCAAGCAGCTCTCAAGGAAACTCAGTTTTCACACTCTATGCTTAGTGCCCTTTGAGTGCATTATCTAGGAATGAACCTGGTAGAGCATCCCACACAAACGAATGCTCCACATGCGGGTTTCACATGCCACCAACTCCACATTCACAGGCAACTTCAGCGCCACAGCCGTTTTCAGATAGCCCTCAATGCAAAGGCTCTAGACGCAAATATTGGTGTAAGAGCTAATTTAATCAAGGAAACCACTGAATGTTGGTGAAGGCATATTGAAGAAGAATCAGCTGAGTATTCTTGTGGGAGAACAACTCCATTTGGCTCACTAACTTCACACACCATCAGGCTTCCAAGCAGCTCTCAAGGAAACTCAGTTTTCACACTCTATGCTTAGTGCCCTTTGAGTGCATTATCTAGGAATGAACCTGGTAGAGCATCCACACAAACGAATGCTCCACATGCGGGTTTCACATGCCACCAACTCCACATTCACAGGCAACTTCAGCGCCACAGCCGTTTTCAGATAGCCCTCAATGCAAAGGCTCTAGACGCAAATATTTGTGTGAGAGCTAATTCAATCAAGGAAACACTGCATGTTGGTGAAGGGCATATTGAAGAAGGATCAGCCGAGTGGTTCTTTTGGGAGGTCAACTCCATTTGCCTCAGTAACTTCACACACCATCAGGCTTCCAAGCAGCTCTCAAGGAAACTCAGTTTTCACACTCTATGCTTAGTGCCCTTTGAGTGCCTAGGACTGAAATGAAGCTTGGTGAGCATCCCACACAAACGAATGCTCCACATGCGGGTTTCACATGCCACCAACTCCACATTCACAGGCAACTTCAGCGCCACAGCCATTTTCAGATAGCCTCAATGCAAAGGCTCTAGACGCAAATATTGGTGTGAGAGCTAATTCAATCAAGGAAACACTGCATGTTGGTGAAGGGCATATTGAAGAAGGATCAGCCGAGTGGTACTTGTGGGAGAACAACTCCATTTGGCTCACTAACTTCACACATCATCAGGCTTCTAAGCAGCTCTCAAGGAAACTCAGTTTTCACACTCTATGCTTAGTGCCCTTTGAGTGCATTATCTAGGAATGAACCTGGTAGAGCATCCCACACAAACGAATGCTCCACATGCGGGTTTCACATGCCACCAACTCCACATTCACAGGCAACTTCAGCGCCACAGCCGTTTTCAGATAGCCCTCAATGCAAAGGCTCTAGACGCAAATATTGGTGTGAGAGCTAATTCAATCAAGGAAACACTGCATGTTGGTGAAGGGCATATTGAAGAAGGATCAGCCGAGTGGATCTTGTGGGAGGTCAACTCCATTTGGCTCACTAACTTCACACACACTCAGGCTTCCAAGCAGCTCTCAAGGAAACTCAGTTTCACACTCTATGCTTAGTGCCCTTTCAGTGCCTAGGACTGAAATGAAGCTTGGTGAGCATCCCACACAAACGAATGCTCCACATGCGGGTTTCACATGCCACCAACTCCACATTCACAGGCAACTTAAGCACCACAGCCGTTTGCAGATAGCCTCAATGCAAAGGCTCTAGACGCAAATATTGGTGTGAGAGCTAATTCAATCAAGGAAACACTGCATGTTGGTGAAGGGCATATTGAAGAAGGATCAGCCGAGTGGTTCTTGTGGGAGAACAACTCCATTTGGCTCACTAACTTCACACACCATCAGGCTTCCAAGCAGCTCTCAAGGAAACTCAGTTTCACACTCTATGCTTAGTGCCCTTTGAGTGCCTAATACTGAAATGAAGCTTGGTGAGCATCCCACACAAACGAATGCTCCACATGCGGGTTTCACATGCCACCAACTCCACATTCTCAGGCAACTTCAGCGCCACAGCCGTTTTCAGATAGCCCTCAATGCAAAGGCTCTAGACACAAATATTGGTGTGAGAGCTAATTCAATCAAGGAAACACTGCATGTTGGTGAAGGGCATATTGAAGAAGTATCAGCCGAGTGGTTCTTTTGGGAGGTGAACTCCATTTGGCTCACTAACTTCACACACCATCAGGCTTCCAAGCAGCTCTCAAGGAAACTCAGTTTTCACACTCTATGCTTAGTGCCCTTTGAGTGCATTATCTAGGAATGAACCTGGTAGAGCATCCCACACAAACGAATGCTCCACATGCGGGTTTCACATGCCACCAACTCCACATTCACAGGCAACTTCAGCGCACAGCCGTTTTCAGATAGCCTCAATGCAAAGGCTCTAGACGCAAATATTGGTGTAAGAGCTAATTTAATCAAGGAAACACTGAATGTTGGTGAAGGGCATATTGAAGAAGAATCAGCTGAGTATTCTTGTGGGAGAACAACTCCATTTGGCTCACTAACTTCACACACCATCAGGCTTCCAAGCAGCTCTCAAGGAAACTCAGTTTCACACTCTATGCTTAGTGCCCTTTGAGTGCCTAGGACTGAAATGAAGCTTGGTGAGCATCCCACACAAACGAATGCTCCACATGCGGGTTTCACATGCCACCAACTCCACATTCACAGGCAACTTCAGCGCCACAGCCGTTTTCAGATAGCCCTCAATGCAAAGGCTCTAGACGCAAATATTTGTGTGAGAGCTAATTCAATCAAGGAAACACTGCATGTTGGTGAAGGGCATATTGAAGAAGGATCAGCCTAGTGGTTCTTTTGGGAGGTCAACTCCATTTTTCTCACTAACTTCACACACCATCAGGCTTCCAAGCAGCTCTCAAGGAAACTCAGTTTTCACACTCTATGCTTAGTGCCCTTTGAGTGCCTAGGACTGAAATGAAGCTTGGTGAGCATCCCACACAAACGAATGCTCCACATGCGGGTTTCACATGCCACCAACTCCACATTCACAGGCAACTTCAGCGCCACAGCCATTTTCAGATAGCCCTCAATGCAAAGGCTCTAGACGCAAATATTGGTGTGAGAGCTAATTCAATCAAGGAAACACTGCATGTTGGTGAAGGGCATATTGAAGAAGGATCAGCCGAGTGGTACTTGTGGGAGAACAACTCCATTTGGCTCACTAACTTCACACATCATCAGGCTTCTAAGCAGCTCTCAAGGAAACTCAGTTTTCACACTCTATGCTTAGTGCCCTTTGAGTGCATTATCTAGGAATGAACCTGGTAGAGCATCCACACAAACGAATGCTCCACATGCGGGTTTCACATGCCACCAACTCCACATTCACAGGCAACTTCAGCGCCACAGCCGTTTTCAGATAGCCCTCAATGCAAAGGCTCTAGACGCAAATATTGGTGTGAGAGCTAATTCAATCAAGGAAACACTGCATGTTGGTGAAGGGCATATTGAAGAAGGATCAGCCGAGTGGATCTTGTGGGAGGTCAACTCCATTTGGCTCACTAACTTCACACACCCTCAGGCTTCCAAGCAGCTCTCAAGGAAACTCAGTTTCACACTCTATGCTTAGTGCCCTTTCAGTGCCTAGGACTGAAATGAAGCTTGGTGAGCATCCCACACAAACGAATGCTCCACATGCGGGTTTCACATGCCACCAACTCCACATTCACAGGCAACTTAAGCACCACAGCCGTTTGCAGATAGCCCTCAATGCAAAGGCTCTAGACGCAAATATTGGTGTGAGAGCTAATTCAATCAAGGAAACACTGCATGTTGGTGAAGGGCATATTGAAGAAGGATCAGCCGAGTGGTTCTTGTGGGAGAACAACTCCATTTGGCTCACTAACTTCACACACCATCAGGCTTCCAAGCACCTCTCAAGGAAACTCAGTTTTCACACTCTATGCTTAGTGGCTTTGAGTGCATTATCTAGGAATGAACCTGGTAGAGCATCCCACACAAACGAATGCTCCACATGCGGGTTTCACGTGCCACCAACTCCACATTCTCAGGCAACTTCAGCGCCACAGCCGTTTTCAGATAGCCCTCAATGCAAAGGCTCTAGACACAAATATTGGTGTGAGAGCTAATTCAATCAAGGAAACACTGCATGTTGGTGAAGGGCATATTGAAGAAGGATCAGCCGAGTGGTTCTTTTGGGAGAACAACTCCATTTGGCTCACTAACTTCACACACCATCAGGCTTCCAAGCAGCTCTCAAGGAAACTCAGTTTTCACACTCTATGCTTAGTGCCCTTTGAGTGCATTATCTAGGAATGAACCTGGTAGAGCATCCCACACAAACGAATGCTCCACATGCGGGTTTCACATGCCACCAACTCCACATTCACAGGCAACTTCAGCGCCACAGCCGTTTTCAGATAGCCCTCAATGCAAAGGCTCTAGACGCAAATATTGGTGTAAGAGCTAATTTAATCAAGGAAACACTGAATGTTGGTGAAGGGCATATTGAAGAAGAATCAGCTGAGTATTCTTGTGGGAGAACAACTCCATTTGGCTCACTAACTTCACACACCATCAGGCTTCCAAGCAGCTCTCAAGGAAACTCAGTTTCACACTCTATGCTTAGTGCCCTTTGAGTGCCTAGGACTGAAATGAAGCTTGGTGAGCATCCCACACAAACGAATGCTCCACATGCGGGTTTCACATGCCACCAACTCCACATTCACAAGCAACTTCAGCGCCACAGCCGTTTTCAGATAGCCCTCAATGCAAAGGCTCTAGACGCAAATATTTGTGTGAGAGCTAATTCAATCAAGGAAACACTGCATGTTGGTGAAGGGCATATTGAAGAAGGATCAGCCTAGTGGTTCTTTTGGGAGGTCAACTCCATTTTTCTCACTAACTTCACACACCATCAGGCTTCCAAGCAGCTCTCAAGGAAACTCAGTTTTCACACTCTATGCTTAGTGCCCTTTGAGTGCCTAGGACTGAAATGAAGCTTGGTGAGCATCCCACACAAACGAATGCTCCACATGCGGGTTTCACATGCCACCAACTCCACATTCACAGGCAACTTCAGCGCCACAGCCATTTTCAGATAGCCCTCAATGCAAAGGCTCTAGACGCAAATATTGGTGTGAGAGCTAATTCAATCAAGGAAACACTGCATGTTGGTGAAGGGCATATTGAAGAAGGATCAGCCGAGTGGTACTTTTGGGAGAACAACTCCATTTGGCTCACTAACTTCACACACCATCAGGCTTCCAAGCAGCTCTCAAGGAAACTCAGTTTTCACACTCTATGCTTAGTGCCCTTTGAGTGCATTATCTAGGAATGAACCTGGTAGAGCATCCCACACAAACGAATGCTCCACATGCGGGTTTCACATGCCACCAACTCCACATTCACAGGCAACTTCAGCGCCACAGCCGTTTTCAGATAGCCCTCAATGCAAAGGCTCTAGACGCAAATATTGGTGTGAGAGCTAATTCAATCAAGGAAACACTGCATGTTGGTGAAGGGCATATTGAAGAAGGATCAGCCGAGTGGATCTTGTGGGAGGTCAACTCCATTTGGCTCACTAACTTCACACACCCTCAGGCTTCCAAGCAGCTCTCAAGGAAACTCAGTTTCACACTCTATGCTTAGTGCCCTTTGAGGGCCTAGGACTGAAATGAAGCTTGGTGAGCATCCCACACAAACGAATGCTCCACATGCGGGTTTCACATGCCACCAACTCCACATTCACAGGCAACTTAAGCACCACAGCCGTTTGCAGATAGCCCTCAATGCAAAGGCTCTAGACGCAAATATTGGTGTGAGAGCTAATTCAATCAAGGAAACACTGCATGTTGGTGAAGGGCATATTGAAGAAGGATCAGTCGAGTGGTTCTTGTGGGAGAACAACTCCATTTGGCTCACTAACTTCACACACCATCAGGCTTCCAAGCACCTCTCAAGGAAACTCAGTTTTCACACTCTATGCTTAGTGGCTTTGAGTGCATTATCTAGGAATGAACCTGGTAGAGCATCCCACACAAACGAATGCTCCACATGCGGGTTTCACATGCCACCAACTCCACATTCACAGGCAACTTTAGCGCCACAGCCGTTTTCAGATAGCCCTCAATGCAAAGGCTCCAGACACAAATATTGGTGTGAGAGCTAATTCAATCAAGGAAACACTGCATGTTGGTGAAAGGCATATTGAAGAAAAATCAGCCGAGTGGTTCTTGTGGGAGAACAACTCCATTTGGCTCACTAACTTCACACACCATCAGGGTTCCAAGCAGCTCTCAACGAAACTCAGTTTTCACACTCTATCCTTAGTGCCCTTTGAGTGCCTAGGACTGAAATGAAGCTTGGTGAGCATCCCACACAAACGAATGCTCCACATGCGGGTTTCACATGCCACCAACTCCACATTCACAGGCAACTTCAGCGCCACAGCCGTTTTCAGATAGCCCTCAATGCAAAGGCTCTAGACGCAAATATTGGTGTGAGAGCTAATTCAATCAAGGAAACACTGCATGTTGGTGAAGGGCATATTGAAGAAGGATCAGCCAAGTGGTTCTTGTGGGAGGTCAACTCCATTTGGCTCACTAACTTCACACACCCTCAGGCTTCCAAGCAGCTCTCAAGGAAACTCAGTTTCACACTCTATGCTTAGTGCCCTTTCAGTGCCTAGGACTGAAATGAAGCTTGGTGAGCATCCCACACAAACGAATGCTCCACATGCGGGTTTCACATGCCACCAACTCCACATTCACAGGCAACTTAAGCACCACAGCCGTTTGCAGATAGCCCTCAATGCAAAGGCTCTAGACGCAAATATTGGTGTGAGAGCTAATTCAATCAAGGAAACACTGCATGTTGGTGAAGGGCATATTGAAGAAGGATCAGCCGAGTGGTTCTTGTGGGAGAACAACTCCATTGGCTCACTAACTTCACACACCATCAGGGTTCCAAGCAGCTCTCAACGAAACTCAGTTTTCACACTCTATGCTTAGTGCCCTTTGAGTGCCTAGGACTGAAATGAAGCTTGGTGAGCATCCCACACAAACGAATGCTCCACATGCGGGTTTCACATTCCACCAACTCCACATTCACAGGCAACTTCAGCGCCACAGCCGTTTTCAGATAGCCCTCAATGAAAAGGCTCTAGACGCAAATATTGGTGTGAGAGCTAATTCAATCAAGGAAACACTGCATGTTGGTGAAGGGCATATTGAAGAAGGATCAGCCGAGTGGTTCTTGTGGGAGAACAACTCCATTTGGCTCACTAACTTCACACACCATCAGGCTTCCAAGCACCTCTCAAGGAAACTTAGTTTTCACACTCTATGCTTAGTGCCCTTTGAGTGCATTATCTAGGAATGAACCTGGTAGAGCATCCCACACAAACGAATGCTCCACAGGCGGGTTTCACATGCCACCAACTCCACATTCACAGGCAACTTCAGCGCCACAGCCGTTTTCAGATAGCCCTCAATGCAAAGGCTCTAGACGCAAATATTGGTGTGAGAGCTAATTCAATCAAGGAAACACTGCATGTTGGTGAAGGGCATATTGAAGAAGGATCAGCCGAGTGGTTCCTGTGGGAGAACAACTCCATTTGCTCACTAGCTTCAAACACCATCAGGCTTCCAAGCAGCTCTCAAGGAAACTCAGTTTTCACACTCTATGCTTAGTGCCCTTTGAGTGACTAGGACTGAAATGAAGCTTGGTGAGCATCCCACACAAATGAATGCTCCACATGCGGGTTTCACATGCCACGAACTCCACATTCACAGGCAACTTCAGCGCCACAGCCGTTTTCAGATAGCCCTCAATGCAAAGGCTCTAGACGCAAATATTGGTGTGAGAGCTAATTCAATCAAGGAAACACTTCATGTTGGTGAAGGGCATATTGAAGAAGGATCAGCCGAGTGTTTCTTGTGGGACAACAACTCCATTTGGCTCACTAACTTCACACATCATCAGGCTTCTAAGCAGCTCTCAAGGAAACTCAGTTTTTACACTCTATGCTTAGTGCCCTTTGAGTGCATTATCTAGGAATGAACCTGGTAGAGCATCCCACACAAACGAATGCTCCACATGCGGGTTTCACATGCCACCAACTCCACATTCACAGGCAACTTCAGCGCCACAGCCGTTTTCAGATAGCCCTCAATGCAAAGGCTCTAGACGCAAATATTGGTGTGAGAGCTAATTCAATCAAGGAAACACTTCATGTTGGTGAAGGGCATATTGAAGAAGCATCAGCCGAGTTTTTCTTGTGGGACAACAACTCCATTTGGCTCACTAACTTCACACATCATCAGGCTTCCAAGCAGCTCTCAAGGAAACTCAGTTTTCACACTCTATGCTTAGTGCCCTTTGAGTGCATTATCTAGGAATGAACCTGGTAGAACATCCCACACAAACGAATGCTCCACATGCGGGTTTCACATGCCACCAACTCCACATTCACAGGCAACTTCAGCGCCACAGCCGTTTCCAGATAGCCCTCAATGCAAAGGCTCCAGACACAAATATTGGTGTGGGAGCTAATTCAATCAAGGAAACACTGCATGTTGGTGAAGGGCATATTGAAGAAGGATCAGCCGAGTGGTTCTTGTGGGAGAACAACTCCATTTGGCTCACTAACTTCACACACCATCAGGCTTCCAAGCAGCTCTCAAGGAAACTCAGTTTTCACACTCTACGCTTAGTGCCCTTTGAGGGCCTAGGACTGAAATGAAGCTTGGTGATCATCCCACACAAACGAATGCTCCACATGCGGGTTTCACATGCCACCAACTCCACATTCACAGGCTACTTCAGCGCCACAGCCGTTTTCAGATAGCCCTCAATGCAAAGGCTCTAGACGCAAATATTGGTGTGAGAGCTAATTCAATCAAGGAAACACTGCATGTTGGTGAAGGGCATATTGAAGAAGGATCAACTGAGTGATTCTTGTGGGAGAACAACAGCATTTGGGTCACTAACTTCACACACCATCAGGCTTCCAAGCAGCTCTCAACGAAACTCTGTTTCACACTCTATGCTTAGTGCACTTTGAGTGCTAGGACTGAAATGAAGCTGATAGAGCATCCCACACAAACGAATGCTCCACATGCGGGTTTCACATGCCACCAACTCCACGTTCACAGACAACTTCAGCGCCACAGCCGTTTTCACATAGCCCTCAATGAAAAGGCTCTAGACGGAAATATTGGTGTGGGAGCTAATTCAATCAAGGAAACACTGCATGTTGGTGAAGGGCATATTGAAGAAGGATCAGCCGAGTGGTTCTTGTGGGAGAACAACTCCATTTGGCTCACTAACTTCACACACCATCAGGCTTCCAAGCAGCTCTCAAGGAAACTCAGTTTTCACACTCTATGCTTAGTGCCCTTTGAGTGCCTAGGACTGAAATGAAGCTTGGTGAGCATCCCACACAAACGAATGCTCCACATGCGGGTTTCACATGCCACCAACTCCACATTCACAGGCAACTTCAGGGCCACAGCCGTTTTCAGATAGCCCTCAATGCAAAGGCTCTAGACGCAAATATTTGTGTGAGAGCTAATTCAATCAAGGAAACACTGCATGTTGGTGAAGGGCATATTGAAGAAGGATCAGCCAAGTGGTTCTTGTGGGAGAACAACTCCATTTTGCTCACTAGCTTCAAACACCATCAGGCTTCCAACCAGCTCTCAAGGAAACTCAGTTTTCACACTCTATGCTTAGTGCCCTTTGAGTGACTAGGACTGAAATGAAGCTTGGTGAGCATCCCACACAAATGAATGCTCCACATGCGGGTTTCACATGCCACGAACTCCACATTCACAGGCAACTTCAGCGCCACAGCCGTTTTCACATAGCCCTCAATGCAAAGGCTCTAGACGCAAATATTGGTGTGGGAGCTAATTCAATCAAGGAAACACTGCATGTTGGTGAAGGCATATTGAAGAATGATCAGCCGAGTGGTTCTTGTGGGTGATCAACTCCATTTGACTCACTAACTTCACACACCATCAGGCTTCCAAGCAGCTCTCAAGGAAACTCAGTTTTCACACTCTATGCTTAGTGCCCTTTGAGTGCCTAGGACTGAAATGAAGCTTGGTGAGCATCCCACACAAACGAATACTCCACATGCGGGTTTCACATGCCACGAACTCCACATTCACAGGCAACTTCAGCGCCACAGCCGTTTTCAGATAGCCCTCAATGCAAAGGCTCTAGACGCAAATATTGGTGTGGGAGCTAATTCAATCAAGGAAACACTGCATGTTGCTGAAGGTCATATTGAAGAAGGATCGGCCGAGTGGTTCTTGTGGGAGATCAACTCCATTTTTCTCACTAACTTCACACACCATCAGGCTTCCAAGCTACTCTCAAGGAAACTGTTTTCACACTCTATGCTTAGTGCCCTTTGAGTGCATTATCTAGGAATGAACCTGGTAGAGCATCCCACACAAACGAATGCTCCACATGCGGGTTTCACATGCCACCAACTCCACATTCACAGGCAACTTCAGCGCCACAGCCATTTTCAGATAGCCCTCAATGCAAAGGCTCTAGACGCAAATATTGGTGTGAGAGCTAACTCAATCAAGGAAACACTGCATGTTGGTGAAGGGCATATTGAAGAAGGATCAGCCGAGTGGTTCTTGTGGGAGAACAACTCCATTTGGCTCACTAACTTCACACACCATCAGGCTTCCAAGCAGCTCTCAAGGAAACTCAGTTTTCACACTCTATGCTTAGTGCCCTTTGAGTGTATTATCTAGGAATGAACCTGGTAGAGCATCCCACACAAACGAATGCTCCACAGGCGGGTTTCACATGCCACCAACTCCACATTCACAGGCAACTTCAGCGCCACAGCCGTTTTCAGATAGCCCTCAATGCAAACGCTCCAGACGCAAATATTGGTGTGAGAGCTAACTCAATCAAGGAAACACTGCATGTTGGTGAAGGGCATATTGAAGAAGGATCAGCCGAGTGGTTCTTGTGGGAGAACAACTCCATTTGGCTCACTAACTTCACACACCATCAGGCTTCCAAGCAGCTCTCAAGGAAACTCAGTTTCACACTCTATGCTTAGTGCCCTTTGAGTGCATTATCTAGGAATGAACCTGGTAGAGAATTCCACACAAACGAATGCTCCACATGCGGGTTTCACATGCCACCAACTCCACATTCACAGGCAACTTCAGCGCCACAGCCGTTTTCAATTAGCCCTCAATGCAAAGGCTCTAGACGCAAATATTGGTGTGAGAGCTAATTCAATCAAGGAAACACTGCATGTTGGTGAAGGGCATATTGAAGAAGGATCAGCCGGGTGGTTCTTGTGGGAGAACAACTCCATTTGGCTCACTAACTTCACACACCATCAGGCTTCCAAGCAGCTCTCAACGAAACTCAGTTTTCACACTCTATGCTTAGTGCCCTTTGAGTGCCTAGGACTGAAATGAAGCTTGGTGAGCATCCCACACAAACGAATACTCCACATGCGGGTTTCACATGCCACGAACTCCACATTCACAGGCAACTTCAGCGCCACAGCCGTTTTCAGATAGCCCTCAATGCAAAGGCTCTAGACGCAAATATTGGTGTGAGAGCTAATTCAATCAAGGAAACACTGCATGTTGCTGAAGGGCATATTGAAGAAGGATCAGCCGAGTGGTTCTTGTGGGAGATCAACTCCATTTTTCTCACTAACTTCACACACCCTCAGGCTTCCAAGCTACTCTCAAGGAAACTGTTTTCACACTCTATGCTTAGTGCCCTTTGAGTGCATTATCTAGGAATGAACCTGGTAGAGCATCCCCACAAACGAATGCTCCACATGCGGGTTTCACATGCCACCAACTCCACATTCACAGGCAACTTCAGCGCCACAGCCATTTTCAGATAGCCCTCAATGCAAAGGCTCTAGACGCAAATATTGGTGTGAGAGCTAACTCAATCAAGGAAACACTGCATGTTGGTGAAGGGCATATTGAAGAAGGATCAGCCGAGTGGTTCTTGTGGGAGAACAACTCCATTTGGCTCACTAACTTCACACACAATCAGGCTTCCAAGCAGCTCTCAAGGAAACTCAGTTTTCACACTCTATGCTTAGTGCCCTTTGAGTGCCCAGGACTGAAATGAAGCTTGGTGAGCATCCCACACAAACGAATGCTCCACATGCGGGTTTCACATGCCACCAACTCCACATTCACAGGCAACTTCAGCGCCACAGCCGTTTTCAGATAGCCCTCAATGCAAAGGCTCTAGACGCAAATATTGGTGTGAGAGCTAATTCAATCAAGGAAACACTGAATGTTGGTGAAGGGCATATTGAAGAAGGATCAGCCGAGTGGTTCTTGTGGGAGAACAACTCCATTTGGCTCACTAACTTCACACACCATCAGGCTTCCAAGCAGCTCTCAAGGAAACTCAGTTTTCACACTCTATGCTTAGTGCCCTTTGAGTGCATTATCTAGGAATGAACCTGGTAGAGCATCCCACACAAACGAATGCTCCACATGCGGGTTTCACATGCCACCAACTCCACATTCACAGGCAACTTCAGCGCCACAGCCGTTTCCAGATAGCCCTCAATGCAAAGGTTCTAGACGCAAATATTGGTGTGAGAGCTAATTCAATCAAGGAAACACTGCATGTTGGTGAAGGGCATATTGAAGAAGGATCAGCCGAGTGGTTCTTGTGGGAGAACAACTCCATTTGGCTCACTAACTTCACACACCATCAGGCTTCCAAGCAGCTCTCAACGAAACTCAGTTTTCACACTCTATGCTTAGTGCCCTTTCAGTGCCTAGGACTGAAATGAAGCTTGGTGAGCATCCCACACAAACGAATGCTCCACATGCGGGTTTCACATGCCACCATCTCCACATTCACAGGCAACTTCAGCGCCACAGCCGTTTTCAATTAGCCTGAGAATGCAAAGGCTCTTGACGCAAATATTGGTGTGAGAGCTAACTCAATCAAGGAAACACTGCATGTTGGTGAAGGGCATATTGAAGAAGGATCAGCCGAGTGGTTCTTGTGGGAGAACAACTCCATTTGGCTCACTAACTTCACACACCATCAGGCTTCCAAGCAGCTCTCAACGAAACTCAGTTTTCACACTCTATGCTTAGTGCCCTTTGAGTGCCTAGGACTGAAATGAAGCTTGGTGAGCATCACACAAACGAATGCTCCACATGCGGGTTTCACATGCCACCAACTCCACATTCTCAGGCAACTTCAGCGCCACAGCCATTTTCAGATAGCCCTCAATGCAAAGGCTCTAGACGCAAATATTGGTGTGAGAGCTAATTCAATCAAGGAAACACTGCATGTTGGTGAAGGGCATATTGAAGAAGGATCAGCCGAGTGGTTCTTGTGGGAGAACAACTCCATTTGGCTCACTAACTTCACACACCATCAGGCTTCCAAGCACCTCTCAAGGAAACTTAGTTTTCACACTCTATGCTTAGTGCCCTTTAAGTGCATTATCTAGGAATGAACCTGGTAGAGAATTCCACACAAACGAATGCTCCACATGCGGGTTTCACATGCCACCAACTCCACATTCACAGGCAACTTCAGCGCCACAGCCGTTTTCAATTAGCCCTCAATGCAAAGGCTCTAGACGCAAATATTGGTGTGAGAGCTAATTCAATCAAGGAAACACTGCATGTTGGTGAAGGGCATATTGAAGAAGGATCAGCCGGGTGGTTCTTGTGGGAGAACAACTCCATTTGGCTCACTAACTTCACACACCATCAGGCTTCCAAGCAGCTCTCAACGAAACTCAGTTTTCACACTCTATGCTTAGTGCCCTTTGAGTGCCTAGGACTGAAATGAAGCTTGGTGAGCCTCCCACACAAACGAATACTCCACATGCGGGTTTCACATGCCACGAACTCCACATTCACAGGCAACTTCAGCGCCACAGCCGTTTTCAGATAGCCCTCAATGCAAAGGCTCTAGACGCAAATATTGGTGTGGGAGCTAATTCAATCAAGGAAACACTGCATGTTGCTGAAGGGCATATTGAAGAAGGATCAGCCGAGTGGTTCTTGTGGGAGATCAACTCCATTTGGCTCACTAACTTCACACACCATCAGGCTTCCAAGCTACTCTCAAGGAAACTGTTTTCACACTCTATGCTTAGTGCCCTTTGAGTGCATTATCTAGGAATGAACCTGGTAGAGCATCCCCACAAACGAATGCTCCACATGCGGGTTTCACATGCCACCAACTCCACATTCACAGGCAACTTCAGCGCCACAGCCGTTTTCAGATAGCCCTCAATGCAAAGGCTCTAGACGCAAATATTGGTGTGGGAGCTAATTCAATCAAGGAAACACTGCATGTTGCTGAAGGTCATATTGAAGAAGGATCGGCCGAGTGGTTCTTGTGGGAGATCAACTCCATTTTTCTCACTAACTTCACACACCATCAGGCTTCCAAGCTACTCTCAAGGAAACTGTTTTCACACTCTATGCTTAGTGCCCTTTGAGTGCATTATCTAGGAATGAACCTGGTAGAGCATCCCACACAAACGAATGCTCCACATGCGGGTTTCACATGCCACCAACTCCACATTCACAGGCAACTTCAGCGCCACAGCCGTTTTCAGATAGCCCTCAATGCAAAGGCTCTAGACGCAAATATTGGTGTGAGAGCTAACTCAATCAAGGAAACACTGCATGTTGGTGAAGGGCATATTGAAGAAGGATCAGCCGAGTGGTTCTTGTGGGAGAACAACTCCATTTGGCTCACTAACTTCACACACCATCAGGCTTCCAAGCAGCTCTCAAGGAAACTCAGTTTTCACACTCTATGCTTAGTGCCCTTTGAGTGTATTATCTAGGAATGAACCTGGTAGAGCATCCCACACAAACGAATGCTCCACAGGCGGGTTTCACATGCCACCAACTCCACATTCACAGGCAACTTCAGCGCCACAGCCGTTTTCAGATAGCCCTCAATGCAAACGCTCCAGACGCAAATATTGGTGTGAGAGCTAACTCAATCAAGGAAACACTGCATGTTGGTGAAGGGCATATTGAAGAAGGATCAGCCGAGTGGTTCTTGTGGGAGAACAACTCCATTTGGCTCACTAACTTCACACACCATCAGGCTTCCAAGCAGCTCTCAAGGAAACTCAGTTTCACACTCTATGCTTAGTGCCCTTTGAGTGCATTATCTAGGAATGAACCTGGTAGAGAATTCCACACAAACGAATGCTCCACATGCGGGTTTCACATGCCACCAACTCCACATTCACAGGCAACTTCAGCGCCACAGCCGTTTTCAATTAGCCCTCAATGCAAAGGCTCTAGACGCAAATATTGGTGTGAGAGCTAATTCAATCAAGGAAACACTGCATGTTGGTGAAGGGCATATTGAAGAAGGATCAGCCGGGTGGTTCTTGTGGGAGAACAACTCCATTTGGCTCACTAACTTCACACACCATCAGGCTTCCAAGCAGCTCTCAACGAAACTCAGTTTTCACACTCTATGCTTAGTGCCCTTTGAGTGCCTAGGAGTGAAATGAAGCTTGGTGAGCATCCCACACAAACGAATACTCCACATGCGGGTTTCACATGCCACGAACTCCACATTCACAGGCAACTTCAGCGCCACAGCCGTTTTCAGATAGCCCTCAATGCAAAGGCTCTAGACGCAAATATTGGTGTGGGAGCTAATTCAATCAAGGAAACACTGCATGTTGCTGAAGGGCATATTGAAGAAGGATCAGCCGAGTGGTTCTTGTGGGAGATCAACTCCATTTTTCTCACTAACTTCACACACCCTCAGGCTTCCAAGCTACTCTCAAGGAAACTGTTTTCACACTCTATGCTTAGTGCCCTTTGAGTGCATTATCTAGGAATGAACCTGGTAGAGCATCCCACACAAACGAATGCTCCACATGCGGGTTTCACATGCCACCAACTCCACATTCACAGGCAACTTCAGCGCCACAGCCGTTTTCAGATAGCCCTCAATGCAAACGCTCCAGAGGCAAATATTGGTGTGAGAGCTAATTCAATCAAGGAAACACTGCATGTTGGTGAAGGGCATATTGAAGAAGGATCAGCCGAGTGGTTCTTGTGGGAGAACAACTCCATTTGGCTCACTAACTTCACACACAATCAGGCTTCCAAGCAGCTCTCAAGGAAACTCAGTTTTCACACTCTATGCTTAGTGCCCTTTGAGTGCCTAGGACTGAAATGAAGCTTGGTGAGCATCCCACACAAACGAATGCTCCACATGCGGGTTTCACATGCCACCAACTCCACATTCACAGGCAACTTCAGCGCCACAGCCGTTTTCAGATAGCCCTCAATGCAAAGGCTCTAGACGCAAATATTGGTGTGAGAGCTAATTCAATCAAGGAAACACTGAATGTTGGTGAAGGGCATATTGAAGAAGGATCAGCCGAGTGGTTCTTGTGGGAGAACAACTCCATTTGGCTCACTAACTTCACACACCATCAGGCTTCCAAGCAGCTCTCAAGGAAACTCAGTTTTCACACTCTATGCTTAGTGCCCTTTGAGTGCATTATCTAGGAATGAACCTGGTAGAGCATCCCACACAAACGAATGCTCCACATGCGGGTTTCACATGCCACCAACTCCACATTCACAGGCAACTTCAGCGCCACAGCCGTTTCCAGATAGCCCTCAATGCAAAGGTTCTAGACGCAAATATTGGTGTGAGAGCTAATTCAATCAAGGAAACACTGCATGTTGGTGAAGGGCATATTGAAGAAGGATCAGCCGAGTGGTTCTTGTGGGAGAACAACTCCATTTGGCTCACTAACTTCACACACCATCAGGCTTCCAAGCAGCTCTCAACGAAACTCAGTTTTCACACTCTATGCTTAGTGCCCTTTCAGTGCCTAGGACTGAAATGAAGCTTGGTGAGCATCCCACACAAACGAATGCTCCACATGCGGGTTTCACATGCCACCATCTCCACATTCACAGGCAACTTCAGCGCCACAGCCGTTTTCAATTAGCCTGAGAATGCAAAGGCTCTTGACGCAAATATTGGTGTGAGAGCTAACTCAATCAAGGAAACACTGCATGTTGGTGAAGGGCATATTGAAGAAGGATCGGCCGAGTGGTTCTTGTGGGAGAACAACTCCATTTGGCTCACTAACTTCACACACCATCAGGCTTCCAAGCAGCTCTCAACGAAACTCAGTTTTCACACTCTATGCTTAGTGCCCTTTGAGTGCCTAGGACTGAAATGAAGCTTGGTGAGCATCACACAAACGAATGCTCCACATGCGGGTTTCACATGCCACCATCTCCACATTCTCAGGCAACTTCAGCGCCACAGCCATTTTCAGATAGCCCTCAATGAAAAGGCTCTAGACGCAAATATTGGTGTGAGAGCTAATTCAATCAAGGAAACACTGCATGTTGGTGAAGGGCATATTGAAGAAGGATCAGCCGAGTGGTTCTTGTGGGAGAACAACTCCATTTGGCTCACTAACTTCACACACCATCAGGCTTCCAAGCACCTCTCAAGGAAACTTAGTTTTCACACTCTATGCTTAGTGCCCTTTAAGTGCATTATCTAGGAATGAACCTGGTAGAGAATTCCACACAAACGAATGCTCCACATGCGGGTTTCACATGCCACCAACTCCACATTCACAGGCAACTTCAGCGCCACAGCCGTTTTCAATTAGCCCTCAATGCAAAGGCTCTAGACGCAAATATTGGTGTGAGAGCTAATTCAATCAAGGAAACACTGCATGTTGGTGAAGGGCATATTGAAGAAGGATCAGCCGGGTGGTTCTTGTGGGAGAACAACTCCATTTGGCTCACTAACTTCACACACCATCAGGCTTCCAAGCAGCTCTCAACGAAACTCAGTTTTCACACTCTATGCTTAGTGCCCTTTGAGTGCCTAGGACTGAAATGAAGCTTGGTGAGCCTCCCACACAAACGAATACTCCACATGCGGGTTTCACATGCCACGAACTCCACATTCACAGGCAACTTCAGCGCCACAGCCGTTTTCAGATAGCCCTCAATGCAAAGGCTCTAGACGCAAATATTGGTGTGGGAGCTAATTCAATCAAGGAAACACTGCATGTTGCTGAAGGGCATATTGAAGAAGGATCAGCCGAGTGGTTCTTGTGGGAGATCAACTCCATTTGGCTCACTAACTTCACACACCATCAGGCTTCCAAGCTACTCTCAAGGAAACTGTTTTCACACTCTATGCTTAGTGCCCTTTGAGTGCATTATCTAGGAATGAACCTGGTAGAGCATCCCCACAAACGAATGCTCCACATGCGGGTTTCACATGCCACCAACTCCACATTCACAGGCAACTTCAGCGCCACAGCCGTTTTCAGATAGCCCTCAATGCAAAGGCTCTAGACGCAAATATTGGTGTGGGAGCTAATTCAATCAAGGAAACACTGCATGTTGCTGAAGGTCATATTGAAGAAGGATCGGCCGAGTGGTTCTTGTGGGAGATCAACTCCATTTTTCTCACTAACTTCACACACCATCAGGCTTCCAAGCTACTCTCAAGGAAACTGTTTTCACACTCTATGCTTAGTGCCCTTTGAGTGCATTATCTAGGAATGAACCTGGTAGAGCATCCCACACAAACGAATGCTCCACATGCGGGTTTCACATGCCACCAACTCCACATTCACAGGCAACTTCAGCGCCACAGCCATTTTCAGATAGCCCTCAATGCAAAGGCTCTAGACGCAAATATTGGTGTGAGAGCTAACTCAATCAAGGAAACACTGCATGTTGGTGAAGGGCATATTGAAGAAGGATCAGCCGAGTGGTTCTTGTGGGAGAACAACTCCATTTGGCTCACTAACTTCACACACCATCAGGCTTCCAAGCAGCTCTCAAGGAAACTCAGTTTTCACACTCTATGCTTAGTGCCCTTTGAGTGTATTATCTAGGAATGAACCTGGTAGAGCATCCCACACAAACGAATGCTCCACAGGCGGGTTTCACATGCCACCAACTCCACATTCACAGGCAACTTCAGCGCCACAGCCGTTTTCAGATAGCCCTCAATGCAAACGCTCCAGACGCAAATATTGGTGTGAGAGCTAACTCAATCAAGGAAACACTGCATGTTGGTGAAGGGCATATTGAAGAAGGATCAGCCGAGTGGTTCTTGTGGGAGAACAACTCCATTTGGCTCACTAACTTCACACACCATCAGGCTTCCAAGCAGCTCTCAAGGAAACTCAGTTTCACACTCTATGCTTAGTGCCCTTTGAGTGCATTATCTAGGAATGAACCTGGTAGAGAATTCCACACAAACGAATGCTCCACATGCGGGTTTCACATGCCACCAACTCCACATTCACAGGCAACTTCAGCGCCACAGCCGTTTTCAATTAGCCCTCAATGCAAAGGCTCTAGACGCAAATATTGGTGTGAGAGCTAATTCAATCAAGGAAACACTGCATGTTGGTGAAGGGCATATTGAAGAAGGATCAGCCGGGTGGTTCTTGTGGGAGAACAACTCCATTTGGCTCACTAACTTCACACACCATCAGGCTTCCAAGCAGCTCTCAACGAAACTCAGTTTTCACACTCTATGCTTAGTGCCCTTTGAGTGCCTAGGACTGAAATGAAGCTTGGTGAGCATCCCACACAAACGAATACTCCACATGCGGGTTTCACATGCCACGAACTCCACATTCACAGGCAACTTCAGCGCCACAGCCGTTTTCAGATAGCCCTCAATGCAAAGGCTCTAGACGCAAATATTGGTGTGGGAGCTAATTCAATCAAGGAAACACTGCATGTTGCTGAAGGGCATATTGAAGAAGGATCAGCCGAGTGGTTCTTGTGGGAGATCAACTCCATTTTTCTCACTAACTTCACACACCCTCAGGCTTCCAAGCTACTCTCAAGGAAACTGTTTTCACACTCTATGCTTAGTGCCCTTTGAGTGCATTATCTAGGAATGAACCTGGTAGAGCATCCCACACAAACGAATGCTCCACATGCGGGTTTCACATGCCACCAACTCCACATTCACAGGCAACTTCAGCGCCACAGCCGTTTTCAGATAGCCCTCAATGCAAACGCTCCAGACGCAAATATTGGTGTGAGAGCTAATTCAATCAAGGAAACACTGCATGTTGGTGAAGGGCATATTGAAGAAGGATCAGCCGGGTGGTTCTTGTGGGAGAACAACTCCATTTGCCTCAGTAACTTCACACACTATCAGGCTTCAAAGCAGCTCTCAAGGAAACTCAGTTTTCACACTCTATGCTTAGTGCCCTTTGAGTGCATTATCTAGGAATGAACCTGGTAGAGAATTCCACACAAACGAATGCTCCACATGCGGGTTTCACATGCCACCAACTCCACATTCACAGGCAACTTCAGCGCCACAGCCGTTTTCAATTAGCCCTCAATGCAAAGGCTCTAGACGCAAATATTGGTGTGAGAGCTAATTCAATCAAGGAAACACTGCATGTTGGTGAAGGGCATATTGAAGAAGGATCAGCCGGGTGGTTCTTGTGGGAGAACAACTCCATTTGGCTCACTAACTTCACACACCATCAGGCTTCCAAGCAGCTCTCAACGAAACTCAGTTTTCACACTCTATGCTTAGTGCCCTTTGAGTGCCCAGGACTGAAATGAAGCTTGGTGAGCATCCCACACAAACGAATGCTCCACATGCGGGTTTCACATGCCACCAACTCCACATTCACAGGCAACTTCAGCGCCACAGCCGTTTTCAGATAGCCCTCAATGCAAAGGCTCTAGACGCAAATATTGGTGTGAGAGCTAATTCAATCAAGGAAACACTGAATGTTGGTGAAGGGCATATTGAAGAAGGATCAGCCGAGTGGTTCTTGTGGGAGAACAACTCCATTTGGCTCACTAACTTCACACACCATCAGGCTTCCAAGCAGCTCTCAAGGAAACTCAGTTTTCACACTCTATGCTTAGTGCCCTTTGAGTGCATTATCTAGGAATGAACCTGGTAGAGCATCCCACACAAACGAATGCTCCACATGCGGGTTTCACATGCCACCAACTCCACATTCACAGGCAACTTCAGCGCCACAGCCGTTTCCAGATAGCCCTCAATGCAAAGGTTCTAGACGCAAATATTGGTGTGAGAGCTAATTCAATCAAGGAAACACTGCATGTTGGTGAAGGGCATATTGAAGAAGGATCAGCCGAGTGGTTCTTGTGGGAGAACAACTCCATTTGGCTCACTAACTTCACACACCATCAGGCTTCCAAGCAGCTCTCAACGAAACTCAGTTTTCACACTCTATGCTTAGTGCCCTTTCAGGGCCTAGGACTGAAATGAAGCTTGGTGAGCATCCCACACAAACGAATGCTCCACATGCGGGTTTCACATGCCACCATCTCCACATTCACAGGCAACTTCAGCGCCACAGCCGTTTTCAATTAGCCTGAGAATGCAAAGGCTCTTGACGCAAATATTGGTGTGAGAGCTAACTCAATCAAGGAAACACTGCATGTTGGTGAAGGGCATATTGAAGAAGGATCGGCCGAGTGGTTCTTGTGGGAGAACAACTCCATTTGGCTCACTAACTTCACACACCATCAGGCTTCCAAGCAGCTCTCAACGAAACTCAGTTTTCACACTCTATGCTTAGTGCCCTTTGAGTGCCTAGGACTGAAATGAAGCTTGGTGAGCATCACACAAACGAATGCTCCACATGCGGGTTTCACATGCCACCAACTCCACATTCTCAGGCAACTTCAGCGCCACAGCCATTTTCAGATAGCCCTCAATGAAAAGGCTCTAGACGCAAATATTGGTGTGAGAGCTAATTCAATCAAGGAAACACTGCATGTTGGTGAAGGGCATATTGAAGAAGGATCAGCCGAGTGGTTCTTGTGGGAGAACAACTCCATTTGGCTCACTAACTTCACACACCATCAGGCTTCCAAGCACCTCTCAAGGAAACTTAGTTTTCACACTCTATGCTTAGTGCCCTTTAAGTGCATTATCTAGGAATGAACCTGGTAGAGAATTCCACACAAACGAATGCTCCACATGCGGGTTTCACATGCCACCAACTCCACATTCACAGGCAACTTCAGCGCCACAGCCGTTTTCAATTAGCCCTCAATGCAAAGGCTCTAGACGCAAATATTGGTGTGAGAGCTAATTCAATCAAGGAAACACTGCATGTTGGTGAAGGGCATATTGAAGAAGGATCAGCCGGGTGTTCTTGTGGGAGAACAACTCCATTTGGCTCACTAACTTCACACACCATCAGGCTTCCAAGCAGCTCTCAACGAAACTCAGTTTTCACACTCTATGCTTAGTGCCCTTTGAGTGCCTAGGACTGAAATGAAGCTTGGTGAGCCTCCCACACAAACGAATACTCCACATGCGGGTTTCACATGCACGAACTCCACATTCACAGGCAACTTCAGCGCCACAGCCGTTTTCAGATAGCCCTCAATGCAAAGGCTCTAGACGCAAATATTGGTGTGGGAGCTAATTCAATCAAGGAAACACTGCATGTTGCTGAAGGGCATATTGAAGAAGGATCAGCCGAGTGGTTCTTGTGGGAGATCAACTCCATTTGGCTCACTAACTTCACACACCATCAGGCTTCCAAGCTACTCTCAAGGAAACTGTTTTCACACTCTATGCTTAGTGCCCTTTGAGTGCATTATCTAGGAATGAACCTGGTAGAGCATCCCCACAAACGAATGCTCCACATGCGGGTTTCACATGCCACCAACTCCACATTCACAGGCAACTTCAGCGCCACAGCCGTTTTCAGATAGCCCTCAATGCAAAGGCTCTAGACGCAAATATTGGTGTGAGAGCTAACTCAATCAAGGAAACACTGCATGTTGGTGAAGGGCATATTGAAGAAGGATCAGCCCAGTGGTTCTTGTGGGAGAACAACTCCATTTGGCTCACTAACTTCACACACAATCAGGCTTCCAAGCAGCTCTCAAGGAAACTCAGTTTTCACACTCTATGCTTAGTGCCCTTTGAGTGCATTATCTAGGAATGAACCTGGTAGAGCATCCCACACAAACGAATGCTCCACATGCGGGTTTCACATGCCCACCCAACTCCACATTCACAGGCAACTTCAGCGCCACAGCCGTTTTCAGATAGCCCTCAATGCAAACGCTCCAGACGCAAATATTGGTGTGAGAGCTAATTCAATCAAGGAAACACTGCATGTTGGTGAAGGGCATATTGAAGAAGGATCAGCCGGGTGGTTCTTGTGGGAGAACAACTCCATTTGCCTCAGTAACTTCACACACCATCAGGCTTCAAAGCAGCTCTCAAGGAAACTCAGTTTTCACACTCTATGCTTAGTGCCCTTTGAGTGCATTATCTAGGAATGAACCTGGTAGAGAATTCCACACAAACGAATGCTCCACATGCGGGTTTCACATGCCACCAACTCCACATTCACAGGCAACTTCAGCGCCACAGCCGTTTTCAATTAGCCCTCAATGCAAAGGCTCTAGACGCAAATATTGGTGTGAGAGCTAATTCAATCAAGGAAACACTGAATGTTGGTGAAGGGCATATTGAAGAAGGATCAGCCGAGTGGTTCTTGTGGGAGAACAACTCCATTTGGCTCACTAACTTCACACACCATCAGGCTTCCAAGCAGCTCTCAAGGAAACTCAGTATTCACACTCTATGCTTAGTGCCCTTGAGTGCCTAGGACTGAAATGAACCTGGTAGAGCATCCACACAAATGAATGCTCCACATGCGGGTTTCACATGCCACCAACTCCACATTCACAGGCAACTTCAGCGCCACAGCCGTTTTCAGATAGCCCTCAATGCAAAGGTTCTAGACGCAAATATTGGTGTGAGAGCTAATTCAATCAAGGAAACACTGCATGTTGGTGAAGGGCATATTGAAGAAGGATCAGCCGAGTGGTTCTTGTGGGAGAACAACTCCATTTGGCTCACTAACTTCACACACCATCAGGCTTCCAAGCAGCTCTCAAGGAAACTCAGTTTTCACACTCTATGCTTAGTGCCCTTTCAGTGCCTAGGACTGAAATGAAGCTTGGTGAGCATCCCACACAAACGAATGCTCCACATGCGGGTTTCACATGCCACCATCTACACATTCACAGGCAACTTCAGCGCCACAGCCGTTTTCAATTAGCCTGAGAATGCAAAGGCTCTTGACGCAAATATTGGTGTGAGAGCTAATTCAATCAAGGAAACACTGCATGTTGGTGAAGGGCATATTGAAGAAGGATCAGCCGAGTGGTTCTTGTGGGAGAACAACTCCATTTGGCTCACTAACTTCACACACCATCAGGCTTCCAAGCACCTCTCAAGGAAACTTAGTTTTCACACTCTATGCTTAGTGCCCTTTAAGTGCATTATCTAGGAATGAACCTGGTAGAGAATTCCACACAAACGAATGCTCCACATGCGGGTTTCACATGCCACCAACTCCACATTCACAGGCAACTTCAGCGCCACAGCCGTTTTCAATTAGCCCTCAATGCAAAGGCTCTAGACGCAAATATTGGTGTGAGAGCTAATTCAATCAAGGAAACACTGCATGTTGGTGAAGGGCATATTGAAGAAGGATCAGCCGGGTGGTTCTTGTGGGAGAACAACTCCATTTGGCTCACTAACTTCACACACCATCAGGCTTCCAAGCAGCTCTCAACGAAACTCAGTTTTCACACTCTATGCTTAGTGCCCTTTGAGTGCCTAGGACTGAAATGAAGCTTGGTGAGCCTCCCACACAAACGAATACTCCACATGCGGGTTTCACATGCCACGAACTCCACATTCACAGGCAACTTCAGCGCCACAGCCGTTTTCAGATAGCCCTCAATGCAAAGGCTCTAGACGCAAATATTGGTGTGGGAGCTAATTCAATCAAGGAAACACTGCATGTTGCTGAAGGGCATATTGAAGAAGGATCAGCCGAGTGGTTCTTGTGGGAGATCAACTCCATTTGGCTCACTAACTTCACACACCATCAGGCTTCCAAGCTACTCTCAAGGAAACTGTTTTCACACTCTATGCTTAGTGCCCTTTGAGTGCATTATCTAGGAATGAACCTGGTAGAGCATCCCCACAAACGAATGCTCCACATGCGGGTTTCACATGCCACCAACTCCACATTCACAGGCAACTTCAGCGCCACAGCCGTTTTCAGATAGCCCTCAATGCAAAGGCTCTAGACGCAAATATTGGTGTGAGAGCTAACTCAATCAAGGAAACACTGCATGTTGGTGAAGGGCATATTGAAGAAGGATCAGCCCAGTGGTTCTTGTGGGAGAACAACTCCATTTGGCTCACTAACTTCACACACAATCAGGCTTCCAAGCAGCTCTCAAGGAAACTCAGTTTTCACACTCTATGCTTAGTGCCCTTTGAGTGCATTATCTAGGAATGAACCTGGTAGAGCATCCCACACAAACGAATGCTCCACATGCGGGTTTCACATGCCACCAACTCCACATTCACAGGCAACTTCAGCGCCACAGCCGTTTTCAGATAGCCCTCAATGCAAACGCTCCAGACGCAAATATTGGTGTGAGAGCTAATTCAATCAAGGAAACACTGCATGTTGGTGAAGGGCATATTGAAGAAGGATCAGCCGGGTGGTTCTTGTGGGAGAACAACTCCATTTGCCTCAGTAACTTCACACACCATCAGGCTTCAAAGCAGCTCTCAAGGAAACTCAGTTTTCACACTCTATGCTTAGTGCCCTTTGAGTGCATTATCTAGGAATGAACCTGGTAGAGAATTCCACACAAACGAATGCTCCACATGCGGGTTTCACATGCCACCAACTCCACATTCACAGGCAACTTCAGCGCCACAGCCGTTTTCAATTAGCCCTCAATGCAAAGGCTCTAGACGCAAATATTGGTGTGAGAGCTAATTCAATCAAGGAAACACTGAATGTTGGTGAAGGGCATATTGAAGAAGGATCAGCCGAGTGGTTCTTGTGGGAGAACAACTCCATTTGGCTCACTAACTTCACACACCATCAGGCTTCCAAGCAGCTCTCAAGGAAACTCAGTATTCACACTCTATGCTTAGTGCCCTTGAGTGCCTAGGACTGAAATGAACCTGGTAGAGCATCCCACACAAATGAATGCTCCACATGCGGGTTTCACATGCCACCAACTCCACATTCACAGGCAACTTCAGCGCCACAGCCGTTTTCAGATAGCCCTCAATGCAAAGGTTCTAGACGCAAATATTGGTGTGAGAGCTAATTCAATCAAGGAAACACTGCATGTTGGTGAAGGGCATATTGAAGAAGGATCAGCCGAGTGGTTCTTGTGGGAGAACAACTCCATTTGGCTCACTAACTTCACACACCATCAGGCTTCCAAGCAGCTCTCAAGGAAACTCAGTTTTCACACTCTATGCTTAGTGCCCTTTCAGTGCCTAGGACTGAAATGAAGCTTGGTGAGCATCCCACACAAACGAATGCTCCACATGCGGGTTTCACATGCCACCATCTACACATTCACAGGCAACTTCAGCGCCACAGCCGTTTTCAATTAGCCTGAGAATGCAAAGGCTCTTGACGCAAATATTGGTGTGAGAGCTAACTCAATCAAGGAAACACTGCATGTTGGTGAAGGGCATATTGAAGAAGGATCAGCCGAGTGGTTCTTGTGGGAGAACAACTCCATTTGGCTCACTAACTTCACACACCATCAGGCTTCAAAGCAGCTCTCAAGGAAACTCAGTTTTCACACTCTATGCTTAGTGCCCTTTGAGTGCCTAGGACTGAAATGAAGCTTGGTGAGCATCACACAAACGAATGCTCCACATGCGGGTTTCACATGCCACCAACTCCACATTCTCAGGCAACTTCAGCGCCACAGCCATTTTCAGATAGCCCTCAATGCAAAGGCTCTAGACGCAAATATTGGTGTGAGAGCTAATTCAATCAAGGAAACACTGCATGTGGGTGAAGGGCATATTGAAGAAGGATCAGCCGAGTGGTTCTTGTGGGAGAACAACTCCATTTGGCTCACTAACGTCACACACCATCAGGCTTCCAAGCAGCTCTCAAGGAAACTTAGTTTTCACACTCTATGCTTAGTGCCCTTTGAGTGCATTATCTAGGAATGAACCTGGTAGAGCATCCCACACAAACGAATGCTCCACATGCGGGTTTCACATGCCACCAACTCCACATTCACAGGCAACTTCAGCGCCACAGCCGTTTTCAGATAGCCCTCAATGCAAAGGCTCTAGACGCAAATATTGGTGTGAGAGCTAATTCAATCAAGGAAACACTGCATGTTGGTGAAGGGCATATTGAAGAAGGATCAGCCGAGTGGTTCTTGTGGGAGAACAACTCCATTTGCTCACTAGCTTCAAACACCATCAGGCTTCCAAGCACCTCTCAAGGAAACTCAGTTTTCACACTCTATGCTTAGTGCCCTTTGAGTGACTAGGACTGAAATGAAGCTTGGTGAGCATCCCACACAAATGAATGTTCCACATGCGGGTTTCACATGCCACGAACTCCACATTCACAGGCAACTTCAGCGCCACAGCCGTTTTCAGATAGCCCTCAATGCAAAGGCTCTAGACGCAAATATTGGTGTGAGAGCTAATTCAATCAAGGAAACACTTCATGTTGGTGAAGGGCATATTGAAGAAGGATCAGCCGAGTGTTTCTTGTGGGACAACAACTCCATTTGGCTCACTAACTTCACACATCATCAGGCTTCTAAGCAGCTCTCAAGGAAACTCAGTTTTTACACTCTATGCTTAGTGCCCTTTGAGTGCATTATCTAGGAATGAACCTGGTAGAGCATCCCACACAAACGAATGCTCCACATGCGGGTTTCACATGCCACCAACTCCACATTCACAGGCAACTTCAGCGCCACAGCCGTTTTCAGATAGCCCTCAATGCAAAGGCTCTAGACGCAAATATTGGTGTGAGAGCTAATTCAATCAAGGAAACACTGCATGTTGGTGAAGGGCATATTGAAGAAGGATCAGCCGAGTGGTTCTTGTGGGAGAACAACTCCATTTGGCTCACTAGCTTCAAACACCATCAGGCTTCCAAGCAGCTCTCAAGGAAACTCAGTTTTCACACTCTATGCTTAGTGCCCTTTGAGTGACTAGGACTGAAATGAAGCTTGGTGAGCATCCCACACAAATGAATGCTCCACATGCGGGTTTCACATGCCACGAACTCCACATTCACAGGCAACTTCAGCGCCACAGCCGTTTTCAGATAGCCCTCAATGCAAAGGCTCTAGACGCAAATATTGGTGTGAGAGCTAATTCAATCAAGGAAACACTTCATGTTGGTGAAGGGCATATTGAAGAAGCATCAGCCGAGTTTTTCTTGTGGGACAACAACTCCATTTGGCTCACTAACTTCACACATCATCAGGCTTCCAAGCAGCTCTCAAGGAAACTCAGTTTTCACACTCTATGCTTAGTGCCCTTTGAGTGCATTATCTAGGAATGAACCTGGTAGAGCATCCCACACAAACGAATGCTCCACATGCGGGTTTCACATGCCACCAACTCCACATTCACAGGCAACTTCAGCGCCACAGCCGTTTTCAGATAGCCCTCAATGCAAATGCTCTAGACGCAAATATTGGTGTGAGAGCTAATTCAATCAAGGAAACACTGCATGTTGGTGAAGGGCATATTGAAGAAGGATCAGCCGAGTGGTTCTTGTGGGAGAACAACTCCATTTGGCTCACTAACTTCACACACCATCAGGCTTCTAAGCAGCTCTCAAGGAAACTCAGTTTTCACACTCTATGCTTAGTGCCCTTTGAGTGCCTAGGACTGAAATGAAGCTTGGTGAGCATCCCACACAAACGAATGCACCACATGCGGGTTTCACATGCCACCATCTCCACATTCACAGGCAACTTCAGCGCCACAGCCGTTTTCAATTATCCTGAGAATGCAAAGGCTCTAGACGCAAATATTGGTGTGAGAGCTAATTCAATCAAGGAAACACTGCATGTTGGTGAAGGGCATATTGAAGAAGGATCAGCCGAGTGGTTCTTGTGGGAGAACAACTCCATTTGCTCACTAGCTTCAAACACCATCAGGCTTCCAAGCAGCTCTCAAGGAAACTCAGTTTTCACACTCTATGCTTAGTGCCCTTTGAGTGACTAGGACTGAAATGAAGCTTGGTGAGCATCCCACACAAATGAATGCTCCACATGCGGGTTTCACATGCCACGAACTCCACATTCACAGGCAACTTCAGCGCCACAGCCGTTTTCAGATAGCCCTCAATGCAAAGGCTCTAGACGCAAATATTGGTGTGAGAGCTAATTCAATCAAGGAAACACTTCATGTTGGTGAAGGGCATATTGAAGAAGGATCAGCCGAGTGGTTCTTGTGGGACAACAACTCCATTTGGCTCACTAACTTCACACATCATCAGGCTTCTAAGCAGCTCTCAAGGAAACTCAGTTTTTACACTCTATGCTTAGTGCCCTTTGCGTGCATTATCTAGGAATGAACCTGGTAGAGCATCCCACACAAACGAATGCTCCACATGCGGGTTTCACATGCCACCAACTCCACATTCACAGGCAACTTCAGCGCCACAGCCGTTTTCAGATAGCCCTCAATGCAAAGGCTCTAGACGCAAATATTGGTGTGAGAGCTAATTCAATCAAGGAAACACTGCATGTTGGTGAAGGGCATATTGAAGAAGGATCAGCCGAGTGGTTCTTGTGGGAGAACAACTCCATTTGGCTCACTAGCTTCAAACACCATCAGGCTTCCAAGCAGCTCTCAAGGAAACTCAGTTTTCACACTCTATGCTTAGTGCCCTTTGAGTGACTAGGACTGAAATGAAGCTTGGTGAGCATCCCACACAAATGAATGCTCCACATGCGGGTTTCACATGCCACGAACTCCACATTCACAGGCAACTTCAGCGCCACAGCCGTTTTCAGATAGCCCTCAATGCAAAGGCTCTAGACGCAAATATTGGTGTGAGAGCTAATTCAATCAAGGAAACACTTCATGTTGGTGAAGGGCATATTGAAGAAGCATCAGCCGAGTTTTTCTTGTGGGACAACAACTCCATTTGGCTCACTAACTTCACACATCATCAGGCTTCCAAGCAGCTCTCAAGGAAACTCAGTTTTCACACTCTATGCTTAGTGCCCTTTGAGTGCATTATCTAGGAATGAACCTGGTAGAACATCACACACAAACGAATGCTCCACATGCGGGTTTCACATGCCACCAACTCCACATTCACAGGCAACTTCAGCGCCACAGCCGTTTCCAGATAGCCCTCAATGCAAAGGCTCCAGACACAAATATTGGTGTGGGAGCTAATTCAATCAAGGAAACACTGCATGTTGGTGAAGGGCATATTGAAGAAGGATCAGCCGAGTGGTTCTTGTGGGAGAACAACTCCATTTGGCTCACTAACTTCACACACCATCAGGCTTCCAAGCAGCTCTCAAGGAAACTCAGTTTTCACACTCTACGCTTAGTGCCCTTTGAGGGCCTAGGACTGAAATGAAGCTTGGTGATCATCCCACACAAACGAATGCTCCACATGCGGGTTTCACATGCCACCAACTCCACATTCACAGGCAAGTTCAGCGCCACAGCCGTTTTCAGATAGCCCTCAATGCAAAGGCTCTAGACGCAAATATTGTTGTGAGAGCTAATTCAATCAAGGAAACACTGCATGTTGGTGAAGGTCATATTGAAGAAGGATCAACTGAGTGATTCTTGTGGGAGAACAACAGCATTTGGGTCACTAACTTCACACACCATCAGGCTTCCAAGCAGCTCTCAACGAAACTCTGTTTCACACTCTATGCTTAGTGCACATTGAGTGCTAGGACTGAAATGAAGCTGATAGAGCATCCCACACAAACGAATGCTCCACATGCGGGTTTCACATGCCACCAACTCCACGTTCACAGACAACTTCAGCGCCACAGCCGTTTTCACATAGCCCTCAATGCAAAGGCTCTAGACGCAAATATTGGTGTGGGAGCTAATTCAATCAAGGAAACACTGCATGTTGGTGAAGGGCATATTGAAGAAGGATCAGCCGAGTGGTTCTTGTGGGAGAACAACTCCATTTGGCTCACTAACTTCACACACCATCAGGCTTCCAAGCAGCTCTCAAGGAAACTCAGTTTTCACACTCTATGCTTAGTGCCCTTTGAGTGCCTAGGACTGAAATGAAGCTTGGTGAGCATCCCACACAAACGAATGCTCCACATGCGGGTTTCACATGCCACCAACTCCACATTCACAGGCAACTTCAGGGCCACAGCCGTTTTCAGATAGCCCTCAATGCAAAGGCTCTAGACGCAAATATTTGTGTGAGAGCTAATTCAATCAAGGAAACACTGCATGTTGCGGAAGGGCATATTGAAGAAGGATCAGCCAAGTGGTTCTTGTGGGAGAACAACTCCATTTTGCTCACTAACTTCAAACACCATCAGGCTTCCAAGCAGCTCTCAAGGAAACTCAGTTTTCACACTCTATGCTTAGTGCCCTTTGAGTGACTAGGACTGAAATGAAGCTTGGTGAGCATCCCACACAAATGAATGCTCCACATGCGGGTTTCACATGCCACGAACTCCACATTCACAGGCAACTTCAGCGCCACAGCCGTTTTCACATAGCCCTCAATGCAAAGGCTCTAGACGCAAATATTGGTGTGGGAGCTAATTCAATCAAGGAAACACTGCATGTTGGTGAAGGCATATTGAAGAATGATCAGCCGAGTGGTTCTTGTGGGTGATCAACTCCATTTGACTCACTAACTTCACACACCATCAGGCTTCCAAGCAGCTCTCAAGGAAACTCAGTTTTCACACTCTATGCTTAGTGCCCTTTGAGTGCCTAGGACTGAAATGAAGCTTGGTGAGCATCCCACACAAACGAATACTCCACATGCGGGTTTCACATGCCACGAACTCCACATTCACAGGCAACTTCAGCGCCACAGCCGTTTTCAGATAGCCCTCAATGCAAAGGCTCTAGACGCAAATATTGGTGTGGGAGCTAATTCAATCAAGGAAACACTGCATGTTGCTGAAGGGCATATTGAAGAAGGATCAGCCGAGTGGTTCTTGTGGGAGATCAACTCCATTTTTCTCACTAACTTCACACACCATCAGGCTTCCAAGCTACTCTCAAGGAAACTGTTTTCACACTCTATGCTTAGTGCCCTTTGAGTGCATTATCTAGGAATGAACCTGGTAGAGCATCCCACACAAACGAATGCTCCACATGCGGGTTTCACATGCCACCAACTCCACATTCACAGGCAACTTCAGCGCCACAGCCATTTTCAGATAGCCCTCAATGCAAAGGCTCTAGACGCAAATATTGGTGTGAGAGCTAACTCAATCAAGGAAACACTGCATGTTGGTGAAGGGCATATTGAAGAAGGATCAGCCGAGTGGTTCTTGTGGGAGAACAACTCCATTTGGCTCACTAACTTCACACACAATCAGGCTTCCAAGCAGCTCTCAAGGAAACTCAGTTTTCACACTCTATGCTTAGTGCCCTTTGAGTGTATTATCTAGGAATGAACCTGGTAGAGCATCCCACACAAACGAATGCTCCACAGGCGGGTTTCACATGCCACCAACTCCACATTCACAGGCAACTTCAGCGCCACAGCCGTTTTCAGATAGCCCTCAATGCAAACGCTCCAGACGCAAATATTGGTGTGAGAGCTAATTCAATCAAGGAAACACTGCATGTTGGTGAAGGGCATATTGAAGAAGGATCAGCCGGGTGGTTCTTGTGGGAGAACAACTCCATTTGCCTCAGTAACTTCACACACTATCAGGCTTCAAAGCAGCTCTCAAGGAAACTCAGTTTTCACACTCTATGCTTAGTGCCCTTTGAGTGCATTATCTAGGAATGAACCTGGTAGAGAATTCCACACAAACGAATGCTCCACATGCGGGTTTCACATGCCACCAACTCCACATTCACAGGCAACTTCAGCGCCACAGCCGTTTTCAATTAGCCCTCAATGCAAAGGCTCTAGACGCAAATATTGGTGTGAGAGCTAATTCAATCAAGGAAACACTGCATGTTGGTGAAGGGCATATTGAAGAAGGATCAGCCGGGTGGTTCTTGTGGGAGAACAACTCCATTTGGCTCACTAACTTCACACACCATCAGGCTTCCAAGCAGCTCTCAACGAAACTCAGTTTTCACACTCTATGCTTAGTGCCCTTTGAGTGCCTAGGACTGAAATGAAGCTTGGTGAGCATCCCACACAAACGAATACTCCACATGCGGGTTTCACATGCCACGAACTCCACATTCACAGGCAACTTCAGCGCCACAGCCGTTTTCAGATAGCCCTCAATGCAAAGGCTCTAGACGCAAATATTGGTGTGAGAGCTAATTCAATCAAGGAAACACTTCATGTTGGTGAAGGGCATATTGAAGAAGCATCAGCCGAGTTTTTCTTGTGGGACAACAACTCCATTTGGCTCACTAACTTCACACATCATCAGGCTTCCAAGCAGCTCTCAAGGAAACTCAGTTTTCACACTCTATGCTTAGTGCCCTTTGAGTGCATTATCTAGGAATGAACCTGGTAGAGCATCCCACACAAACGAATGCTCCACATGCGGGTTTCACATGCCACCAACTCCACATTCACAGGCAACTTCAGCGCCACAGCCGTTTTCAGATAGCCCTCAATGCAAATGCTCTAGACGCAAATATTGGTGTGAGAGCTAATTCAATCAAGGAAACACTGCATGTTGGTGAAGGGCATATTGAAGAAGGATCAGCCGAGTGGTTCTTGTGGGAGAACAACTCCATTTGGCTCACTAACTTCACACACCATCAGGCTTCTAAGCAGCTCTCAAGGAAACTCAGTTTTCACACTCTATGCTTAGTGCCCTTTGAGTGCCTAGGACTGAAATGAAGCTTGGTGAGCATCCCACACAAACGAATGCACCACATGCGGGTTTCACATGCCACCATCTCCACATTCACAGGCAACTTCAGCGCCACAGCCGTTTTCAATTATCCTGAGAATGCAAAGGCTCTAGACGCAAATATTGGTGTGAGAGCTAATTCAATCAAGGAAACACTGCATGTTGGTGAAGGGCATATTGAAGAAGGATCAGCCGAGTGGTTCTTGTGGGAGAACAACTCCATTTGCTCACTAGCTTCAAACACCATCAGGCTTCCAAGCAGCTCTCAAGGAAACTCAGTTTTCACACTCTATGCTTAGTGCCCTTTGAGTGACTAGGACTGAAATGAAGCTTGGTGAGCATCCCACACAAATGAATGCTCCACATGCGGGTTTCACATGCCACGAACTCCACATTCACAGGCAACTTCAGCGCCACAGCCGTTTTCAGATAGCCCTCAATGCAAAGGCTCTAGACGCAAATATTGGTGTGAGAGCTAATTCAATCAAGGAAACACTTCATGTTGGTGAAGGGCATATTGAAGAAGGATCAGCCGAGTGGTTCTTGTGGGACAACAACTCCATTTGGCTCACTAACTTCACACATCATCAGGCTTCTAAGCAGCTCTCAAGGAAACTCAGTTTTTACACTCTATGCTTAGTGCCCTTTGCGTGCATTATCTAGGAATGAACCTGGTAGAGCATCCCACACAAACGAATGCTCCACATGCGGGTTTCACATGCCACCAACTCCACATTCACAGGCAACTTCAGCGCCACAGCCGTTTTCAGATAGCCCTCAATGCAAAGGCTCTAGACGCAAATATTGGTGTGAGAGCTAATTCAATCAAGGAAACACTGCATGTTGGTGAAGGGCATATTGAAGAAGGATCAGCCGAGTGGTTCTTGTGGGAGAACAACTCCATTTGGCTCACTAGCTTCAAACACCATCAGGCTTCCAAGCAGCTCTCAAGGAAACTCAGTTTTCACACTCTATGCTTAGTGCCCTTTGAGTGACTAGGACTGAAATGAAGCTTGGTGAGCATCCCACACAAATGAATGCTCCACATGCGGGTTTCACATGCCACGAACTCCACATTCACAGGCAACTTCAGCGCCACAGCCGTTTTCAGATAGCCCTCAATGCAAAGGCTCTAGACGCAAATATTGGTGTGAGAGCTAATTCAATCAAGGAAACACTTCATGTTGGTGAAGGGCATATTGAAGAAGCATCAGCCGAGTTTTTCTTGTGGGACAACAACTCCATTTGGCTCACTAACTTCACACATCATCAGGCTTCCAAGCAGCTCTCAAGGAAACTCAGTTTTCACACTCTATGCTTAGTGCCCTTTGAGTGCATTATCTAGGAATGAACCTGGTAGAACATCACACACAAACGAATGCTCCACATGCGGGTTTCACATGCCACCAACTCCACATTCACAGGCAACTTCAGCGCCACAGCCGTTTCCAGATAGCCCTCAATGCAAAGGCTCCAGACACAAATATTGGTGTGGGAGCTAATTCAATCAAGGAAACACTGCATGTTGGTGAAGGGCATATTGAAGAAGGATCAGCCGAGTGGTTCTTGTGGGAGAACAACTCCATTTGGCTCACTAACTTCACACACCATCAGGCTTCCAAGCAGCTCTCAAGGAAACTCAGTTTTCACACTCTACGCTTAGTGCCCTTTGAGGGCCTAGGACTGAAATGAAGCTTGGTGATCATCCCACACAAACGAATGCTCCACATGCGGGTTTCACATGCCACCAACTCCACATTCACAGGCAAGTTCAGCGCCACAGCCGTTTTCAGATAGCCCTCAATGCAAAGGCTCTAGACGCAAATATTGTTGTGAGAGCTAATTCAATCAAGGAAACACTGCATGTTGGTGAAGGTCATATTGAAGAAGGATCAACTGAGTGATTCTTGTGGGAGAACAACAGCATTTGGGTCACTAACTTCACACACCATCAGGCTTCCAAGCAGCTCTCAACGAAACTCTGTTTCACACTCTATGCTTAGTGCACATTGAGTGCTAGGACTGAAATGAAGCTGATAGAGCATCCCACACAAACGAATGCTCCACATGCGGGTTTCACATGCCACCAACTCCACGTTCACAGACAACTTCAGCGCCACAGCCGTTTTCACATAGCCCTCAATGCAAAGGCTCTAGACGCAAATATTGGTGTGGGAGCTAATTCAATCAAGGAAACACTGCATGTTGGTGAAGGGCATATTGAAGAAGGATCAGCCGAGTGGTTCTTGTGGGAGAACAACTCCATTTGGCTCACTAACTTCACACACCATCAGGCTTCCAAGCAGCTCTCAAGGAAACTCAGTTTTCACACTCTATGCTTAGTGCCCTTTGAGTGCCTAGGACTGAAATGAAGCTTGGTGAGCATCCCACACAAACGAATGCTCCACATGCGGGTTTCACATGCCACCAACTCCACATTCACAGGCAACTTCAGGGCCACAGCCGTTTTCAGATAGCCCTCAATGCAAAGGCTCTAGACGCAAATATTTGTGTGAGAGCTAATTCAATCAAGGAAACACTGCATGTTGCGGAAGGGCATATTGAAGAAGGATCAGCCAAGTGGTTCTTGTGGGAGAACAACTCCATTTTGCTCACTAACTTCAAACACCATCAGGCTTCCAAGCAGCTCTCAAGGAAACTCAGTTTTCACACTCTATGCTTAGTGCCCTTTGAGTGACTAGGACTGAAATGAAGCTTGGTGAGCATCCCACACAAATGAATGCTCCACATGCGGGTTTCACATGCCACGAACTCCACATTCACAGGCAACTTCAGCGCCACAGCCGTTTTCACATAGCCCTCAATGCAAAGGCTCTAGACGCAAATATTGGTGTGGGAGCTAATTCAATCAAGGAAACACTGCATGTTGGTGAAGGCATATTGAAGAATGATCAGCCGAGTGGTTCTTGTGGGTGATCAACTCCATTTGACTCACTAACTTCACACACCATCAGGCTTCCAAGCAGCTCTCAAGGAAACTCAGTTTTCACACTCTATGCTTAGTGCCCTTTGAGTGCCTAGGACTGAAATGAAGCTTGGTGAGCATCCCACACAAACGAATACTCCACATGCGGGTTTCACATGCCACGAACTCCACATTCACAGGCAACTTCAGCGCCACAGCCGTTTTCAGATAGCCCTCAATGCAAAGGCTCTAGACGCAAATATTGGTGTGGGAGCTAATTCAATCAAGGAAACACTGCATGTTGCTGAAGGGCATATTGAAGAAGGATCAGCCGAGTGGTTCTTGTGGGAGATCAACTCCATTTTTCTCACTAACTTCACACACCATCAGGCTTCCAAGCTACTCTCAAGGAAACTGTTTTCACACTCTATGCTTAGTGCCCTTTGAGTGCATTATCTAGGAATGAACCTGGTAGAGCATCCCACACAAACGAATGCTCCACATGCGGGTTTCACATGCCACCAACTCCACATTCACAGGCAACTTCAGCGCCACAGCCATTTTCAGATAGCCCTCAATGCAAAGGCTCTAGACGCAAATATTGGTGTGAGAGCTAACTCAATCAAGGAAACACTGCATGTTGGTGAAGGGCATATTGAAGAAGGATCAGCCGAGTGGTTCTTGTGGGAGAACAACTCCATTTGGCTCACTAACTTCACACACAATCAGGCTTCCAAGCAGCTCTCAAGGAAACTCAGTTTTCACACTCTATGCTTAGTGCCCTTTGAGTGTATTATCTAGGAATGAACCTGGTAGAGCATCCCACACAAACGAATGCTCCACAGGCGGGTTTCACATGCCACCAACTCCACATTCACAGGCAACTTCAGCGCCACAGCCGTTTTCAGATAGCCCTCAATGCAAACGCTCCAGACGCAAATATTGGTGTGAGAGCTAATTCAATCAAGGAAACACTGCATGTTGGTGAAGGGCATATTGAAGAAGGATCAGCCGGGTGGTTCTTGTGGGAGAACAACTCCATTTGCCTCAGTAACTTCACACACTATCAGGCTTCAAAGCAGCTCTCAAGGAAACTCAGTTTTCACACTCTATGCTTAGTGCCCTTTGAGTGCATTATCTAGGAATGAACCTGGTAGAGAATTCCACACAAACGAATGCTCCACATGCGGGTTTCACATGCCACCAACTCCACATTCACAGGCAACTTCAGCGCCACAGCCGTTTTCAATTAGCCCTCAATGCAAAGGCTCTAGACGCAAATATTGGTGTGAGAGCTAATTCAATCAAGGAAACACTGCATGTTGGTGAAGGGCATATTGAAGAAGGATCAGCCGGGTGGTTCTTGTGGGAGAACAACTCCATTTGGCTCACTAACTTCACACACCATCAGGCTTCCAAGCAGCTCTCAACGAAACTCAGTTTTCACACTCTATGCTTAGTGCCCTTTGAGTGCCTAGGACTGAAATGAAGCTTGGTGAGCATCCCACACAAACGAATACTCCACATGCGGGTTTCACATGCCACGAACTCCACATTCACAGGCAACTTCAGCGCCACAGCCGTTTTCAGATAGCCCTCAAAGCAAAGGCTCTAGACGCAAATATTGGTGTGGGAGCTAATTCAATCAAGGAAACACTGCATGTTGCTGAAGGGCATATTGAAGAAGGATCAGCCGAGTGGTTCTTGTGGGAGATCAACTCCATTTTTCTCACTAACTTCACACACCATCAGGCTTCCAAGCTACTCTCAAGGAAACTGTTTTCACACTCTATGCTTAGTGCCCTTTGAGTGCATTATCTAGGAATGAACCTGGTAGAGCATCCCCACAAACGAATGCTCCACATGCGGGTTTCACATGCCACCAACTCCACATTCACAGGCAACTTCAGCGCCACAGCCATTTTCAGATAGCCCTCAATGCAAAGGCTCTAGACGCAAATATTGGTGTGAGAGCTAACTCAATCAAGGAAACACTGCATGTTGGTGAAGGGCATATTGAAGAAGGATCAGCCGAGTGGTTCTTGTGGGAGAACAACTCCCTTTGGCTCACTAACTTCACACACAATCAGGCTTCCAAGCAGCTCTCAAGGAAACTCAGTTTTCACACTCTATGCTTAGTGCCCTTTGAGTGACTAGGACTGAAATGAAGCTTGGTGAGCATCCCACACAAATGAATGCTCCACATGCGGGTTTCACATGCCACGAACTCCACATTCACAGGCAACTTCAGCGCCACAGCCGTTTTCAGATAGCCCTCAATGCAAAGGCTCTAGACGCAAATATTGGTGTGAGAGCTAATTCAATCAAGGAAACACTTCATGTTGGTGAAGGGCATATTGAAGAAGCATCAGCCGAGTTTTTCTTGTGGGACAACAACTCCATTTGGCTCACTAACTTCACACATCATCAGGCTTCCAAGCAGCTCTCAAGGAAACTCAGTTTTCACACTCTATGCTTAGTGCCCTTTGAGTGCATTATCTAGGAATGAACCTGGTAGAACATCCCACACAAACGAATGCTCCACATGCGGGTTTCACATGCCACCAACTCCACATTCACAGGCAACTTCAGCGCCACAGCCGTTTCCAGATAGCCCTCAATGCAAAGGCTCCAGACACAAATATTGGTGTGGGAGCTAATTCAATCAAGGAAACACTGCATGTTGGTGAAGGGCATATTGAAGAAGGATCAGCCGAGTGGTTCTTGTGGGAGAACAACTCCATTTGGCTCACTAACTTCACACACCATCAGGCTTCCAAGCAGCTCTCAAGGAAACTCAGTTTTCACACTCTACGCTTAGTGCCCTTTGAGGGCCTAGGACTGAAATGAAGCTTGGTGATCATCCCACACAAACGAATGCTCCACATGCGGGTTTCACATGCCACCAACTCCACATTCACAGGCAAGTTCAGCGCCACAGCCGTTTTCAGATAGCCCTCAATGCAAAGGCTCTAGACGCAAATATTGTTGTGAGAGCTAATTCAATCAAGGAAACACTGCATGTTGGTGAAGGGCATATTGAAGAAGGATCAACTGAGTGATTCTTGTGGGAGAACAACAGCATTTGGGTCACTAACTTCACACACCATCAGGCTTCCAAGCAGCTCTCAACGAAACTCTGTTTCACACTCTATGCTTAGTGCACATTGAGTGCTAGGACTGAAATGAAGCTGATAGAGCATCCCACACAAACGAATGCTCCACATGCGGGTTTCACATGCCACCAACTCCACGTTCACAGACAACTTCAGCGCCACAGCCGTTTTCACATAGCCCTCAATGCAAAGGCTCTAGACGGAAATATTGGTGTGGGAGCTAATTCAATCAAGGAAACACTGCATGTTGGTGAAGGGCATATTGAAGAAGGATCAGCCGAGTGGTTCTTGTGGGAGAACAACTCCATTTGGCTCACTAACTTCACACACCATCAGGCTTCCAAGCAGCTCTCAAGGAAACTCAGTTTTCACACTCTATGCTTAGTGCCCTTTGAGTGCCTAGGACTGAAATGAAGCTTGGTGAGCATCCCACACAAACGAATGCTCCACATGCGGGTTTCACATGCCACCAACTCCACATTCACAGGCAACTTCAGGGCCACAGCCGTTTTCAGATAGCCCTCAATGCAAAGGCTCTAGACGCAAATATTTGTGTGAGAGCTAATTCAATCAAGGAAACACTGCATGTTGGTGAAGGGCATATTGAAGAAGGATCAGCCAAGTGGTTCTTGTGGGAGAACAACTCCATTTTGCTCACTAACTTCAAACACCATCAGGCTTCCAAGCAGCTCTCAAGGAAACTCAGTTTTCACACTCTATGCTTAGTGCCCTTTGAGTGACTAGGACTGAAATGAAGCTTGGTGAGCATCCCACACAAATGAATGCTCCACATGCGGGTTTCACATGCCACGAACTCCACATTCACAGGCAACTTCAGCGCCACAGCCGTTTTCACATAGCCCTCAATGCAAAGGCTCTAGACGCAAATATTGGTGTGGGAGCTAATTCAATCAAGGAAACACTGCATGTTGGTGAAGGCATATTGAAGAATGATCAGCCGAGTGGTTCTTGTGGGTGATCAACTCCATTTGACTCACTAACTTCACACACCATCAGGCTTCCAAGCAGCTCTCAAGGAAACTCAGTTTTCACACTCTATGCTTAGTGCCCTTTGAGTGCCTAGGACTGAAATGAAGCTTGGTGAGCATCCTACACAAACGAATACTCCACATGCGGGTTTCACATGCCACGAACTCCACATTCACAGGCAACTTCAGCGCCACAGCCGTTTTCAGATAGCCCTCAATGCAAAGGCTCTAGACGCAAATATTGGTGTGGGAGCTAATTCAATCAAGGAAACACTGCATGTTGCTGAAGGGCATATTGAAGAAGGATCAGCCGAGTGGTTCTTGTGGGAGATCAACTCCATTTTTCTCACTAACTTCACACACCATCAGGCTTCCAAGCTACTCTCAAGGAAACTGTTTTCACACTCTATGCTTAGTGCCCTTTGAGTGCATTATCTAGGAATGAACCTGGTAGAGCATCCCACACAAACGAATGCTCCACATGCGGGTTTCACATGCCACCAACTCCACATTCACAGGCAACTTCAGCGCCACAGCCATTTTCAGATAGCCCTCAATGCAAAGGCTCTAGACGCAAATATTGGTGTGAGAGCTAACTCAATCAAGGAAACACTGCATGTTGGTGAAGGGCATATTGAAGAAGGATCAGCCGAGTGGTTCTTGTGGGAGAACAACTCCATTTGGCTCACTAACTTCACACACAATCAGGCTTCCAAGCAGCTCTCAAGGAAACTCAGTTTTCACACTCTATGCTTAGTGCCCTTTGAGTGTATTATCTAGGAATGAACCTGGTAGAGCATCCCACACAAACGAATGCTCCACAGGCGGGTTTCACATGCCACCAACTCCACATTCACAGGCAACTTCAGCGCCACAGCCGTTTTCAGATAGCCCTCAATGCAAACGCTCCAGACGCAAATATTGGTGTGAGAGCTAATTCAATCAAGGAAACACTGCATGTTGGTGAAGGGCATATTGAAGAAGGATCAGCCGGGTGGTTCTTGTGGGAGAACAACTCCATTTGCCTCAGTAACTTCACACACTATCAGGCTTCAAAGCAGCTCTCAAGGAAACTCAGTTTTCACACTCTATGCTTAGTGCCCTTTGAGTGCATTATCTAGGAATGAACCTGGTAGAGAATTCCACACAAACGAATGCTCCACATGCGGGTTTCACATGCCACCAACTCCACATTCACAGGCAACTTCAGCGCCACAGCCGTTTTCAATTAGCCCTCAATGCAAAGGCTCTAGACGCAAATATTGGTGTGAGAGCTAATTCAATCAAGGAAACACTGCATGTTGGTGAAGGGCATATTGAAGAAGGATCAACCGGGTGGTTCTTGTGGGAGAACAACTCCATTTGGCTCACTAACTTCACACACCATCAGGCTTCCAAGCAGCTCTCAACGAAACTCAGTTTTCACACTCTATGCTTAGTGCCCTTTGAGTGCCTAGGACTGAAATGAAGCTTGGTGAGCATCCCACACAAACGAATACTCCACATGCGGGTTTCACATGCCACGAACTCCACATTCACAGGCAACTTCAGCGCCACAGCCGTTTTCAGATAGCCCTCAAAGCAAAGGCTCTAGACGCAAATATTGGTGTGGGAGCTAATTCAATCAAGGAAACACTGCATGTTGCTGAAGGGCATATTGAAGAAGGATCAGCCGAGTGGTTCTTGTGGGAGATCAACTCCATTTTTCTCACTAACTTCACACACCATCAGGCTTCCAAGCTACTCTCAAGGAAACTGTTTTCACACTCTATGCTTAGTGCCCTTTGAGTGCATTATCTAGGAATGAACCTGGTAGAGCATCCCCACAAACGAATGCTCCACATGCGGGTTTCACATGCCACCAACTCCACATTCACAGGCAACTTCAGCGCCACAGCCATTTTCAGATAGCCCTCAATGCAAAGGCTCTAGACGCAAATATTGGTGTGAGAGCTAACTCAATCAAGGAAACACTGCATGTTGGTGAAGGGCATATTGAAGAAGGATCAGCCGAGTGGTTCTTGTGGGAGAACAACTCCATTTGGCTCACTAACTTCACACACAATCAGGCTTCCAAGCAGCTCTCAAGGAAACTCAGTTTTCACACTCTATGCTTAGTGCCCTTTGAGTGACTAGGACTGAAATGAAGCTTGGTGAGCATCCCACACAAATGAATGCTCCACATGCGGGTTTCACATGCCACGAACTCCACATTCACAGGCAACTTCAGCGCCACAGCCGTTTTCAGATAGCCCTCAATGCAAAGGCTCTAGACGCAAATATTGGTGTGAGAGCTAATTCAATCAAGGAAACACTTCATGTTGGTGAAGGGCATATTGAAGAAGCATCAGCCGAGTTTTTCTTGTGGGACAACAACTCCATTTGGCTCACTAACTTCACACATCATCAGGCTTCCAAGCAGCTCTCAAGGAAACTCAGTTTTCACACTCTATGCTTAGTGCCCTTTGAGTGCATTATCTAGGAATGAACCTGGTAGAGCATCCCACACAAACGAATGCTCCACATGCGGGTTTCACATGCCACCAACTCCACATTCACAGGCAACTTCAGCGCCACAGCCGTTTTCAGATAGCCCTCAATGCAAAGGTTCTAGACGCAAATATTGGTGTGAGAGCTAATTCAATCAAGGAAACACTGCATGTTGGTGAAGGGCATATTGAAGAAGGATCAGCCGAGTGGTTCTTGTGGGAGAACAACTCCATTTGGCTCACTAACTTCACACACCATCAGGCTTCTAAGCAGCTCTCAAGGAAACTCAGTTTTCACACTCTATGCTTAGTGCCCTTTCAGTGCCTAGGACTGAAATGAAGCTTGGTGAGCATCCCACACAAACGAATGCACCACATGCGGGTTTCACATGCCACCATCTCCACATTCACAGGCAACTTCAGCGCCACAGCCGTTTTCAATTAGCCTGAGAATGCAAAGGCTCTAGACGCAAATATTGGTGTGAGAGCTAATTCAATCAAGGAAACACTGCATGTTGGTGAAGGGCATATTGAAGAAGGATCAGCCGAGTGGTTCTTGTGGGAGAACAACTCCATTTGCTCACTAGCTTCAAACACCATCAGGCTTCCAAGCAGCTCTCAAGGAAACTCAGTTTTCACACTCTATGCTTAGTGCCCTTTGAGTGACTAGGACTGAAATGAAGCTTGGTGAGCATCCCACACAAATGAATGCTCCACATGCGGGTTTCACATGCCACGAACTCCACATTCACAGGCAACTTCAGCGCCACAGCCGTTTTCAGATAGCCCTCAATGCAAAGGCTCTAGACGCAAATATTGGTGTGAGAGCTAATTCAATCAAGGAAACACTTCATGTTGGTGAAGGGCATATTGAAGAAGCATCAGCCGAGTTTTTCTTGTGGGACAACAACTCCATTTGGCTCACTAACTTCACACATCATCAGGCTTCCAAGCAGCTCTCAAGGAAACTCAGTTTTCACACTCTATGCTTAGTGCCCTTTGAGTGCATTATCTAGGAATGAACCTGGTAGAACATCCCACACAAACGAATGCTCCACATGCGGGTTTCACATGCCACCAACTCCACATTCACAGGCAACTTCAGCGCCACAGCCGTTTCCAGATAGCCCTCAATGCAAAGGCTCCAGACACAAATATTGGTGTGGGAGCTAATTCAATCAAGGAAACACTGCATGTTGGTGAAGGGCATATTGAAGAAGGATCAGCCGAGTGGTTCTTGTGGGAGAACAACTCCATTTGGCTCACTAACTTCACACACCATCAGGCTTCCAAGCAGCTCTCAAGGAAACTCAGTTTTCACACTCTACGCTTAGTGCCCTTTGAGGGCCTAGGACTGAAATGAAGCTTGGTGATCATCCCACACAAACGAATGCTCCACATGCGGGTTTCACATGCCACCAACTCCACATTCACAGGCAAGTTCAGCGCCACAGCCGTTTTCAGATAGCCCTCAATGCAAAGGCTCTAGACGCAAATATTGTTGAGAGAGCTAATTCAATCAAGGAAACACTGCATGTTGGTGAAGGGCATATTGAAGAAGGATCAACTGAGTGATTCTTGTGGGAGAACAACAGCATTTGGGTCACTAACTTCACACACCATCAGGCTTCCAAGCAGCTCTCAACGAAACTCTGTTTCACACTCTATGCTTAGTGCACATTGAGTGCTAGGACTGAAATGAAGCTGATAGAGCATCCCACACAAACGAATGCTCCACATGCGGGTTTCACATGCCACCAACTCCACGTTCACAGACAACTTCAGCGCCACAGCCGTTTTCAGATAGCCCTCAATGCAAAGGCTCTAGACGCAAATATTGGTGTGGGAGCTAATTCAATCAAGGAAACACTGCATGTTGGTGAAGGGCATATTGAAGAAGGATCAGCCGAGTGGTTCTTGTGGGAGAACAACTCCATTTGGCTCACTAACTTCACACACCATCAGGCTTCCAAGCAGCTCTCAAGGAAACTCAGTTTTCACACTCTATGCTTAGTGCCCTTTGAGTGCCTAGGACTGAAATGAAGCTTGGTGAGCATCCCACACAAACGAATGCTCCACATGCGGGTTTCACATGCCACCAACTCCACATTCACAGGCAACTTCAGGGCCACAGCCGTTTTCAGATAGCCCTCAATGCAAAGGCTCTAGACGCAAATATTTGTGTGAGAGCTAATTCAATCAAGGAAACACTGCATGTTGGTGAAGGGCATATTGAAGAAGGATCAGCCAAGTGGTTCTTGTGGGAGAACAACTCCATTTTGCTCACTAGCTTCAAACACCATCAGGCTTCCAAGCAGCTCTCAAGGAAACTCAGTTTTCACACTCTATGCTTAGTGCCCTTTGAGTGACTAGGACTGAAATGAAGCTTGGTGAGCATCCCACACAAATGAATGCTCCACATGCGGGTTTCACATGCCACGAACTCCACATTCACAGGCAACTTCAGCGCCACAGCCGTTTTCACATAGCCCTCAATGCAAAGGCTCTAGACGCAAATATTGGTGTGGGAGCTAATTCAATCAAGGAAACACTGCATGTTGGTGAAGGCATATTGAAGAATGATCAGCCGAGTGGTTCTTGTGGGTGATCAACTCCATTTGACTCACTAACTTCACACACCATCAGGCTTCCAAGCAGCTCTCAAGGAAACTCAGTTTTCACACTCTATGCTTAGTGCCCTTTGAGTGCCTAGGACTGAAATGAAGCTTGGTGAGCATCCCACACAAACGAATACTCCACATGCGGGTTTCACATGCCACGAACTCCACATTCACAGGCAACTTCAGCGCCACAGCCGTTTTCAGATAGCCCTCAATGCAAAGGCTCTAGACGCAAATATTGGTGTGGGAGCTAATTCAATCAAGGAAACACTGCATGTTGCTGAAGGGCATATTGAAGAAGGATCAGCCGAGTGGTTCTTGTGGGAGATCAACTCCATTTTTCTCACTAACTTCACACACCATCAGGCTTCCAAGCTACTCTCAAGGAAACTGTTTTCACACTCTATGCTTAGTGCCCTTTGAGTGCATTATCTAGGAATGAACCTGGTAGAGCATCCCACACAAACGAATGCTCCACATGCGGGTTTCACATGCCACCAACTCCACATTCACAGGCAACTTCAGCGCCACAGCCGTTTTCAATTAGCCCTCAATGCAAAGGCTCTAGACGCAAATATTGGTGTGAGAGCTAATTCAATCAAGGAAACACTGCATGTTGGTGAAGGGCATATTGAAGAAGGATCAGCCGGGTGGTTCTTGTGGGAGAACAACTCCATTTGGCTCACTAACTTCACACACCATCAGGCTTCCAAGCAGCTCTCAACGAAACTCAGTTTTCACACTCTATGCTTAGTGCCCTTTGAGTGCCTAGGACTGAAATGAAGCTTGGTGAGCATCCCACACAAACGAATACTCCACATGCGGGTTTCACATGCCACGAACTCCACATTCACAGGCAACTTCAGCGCCACAGCCGTTTTCAGATAGCCCTCAAAGCAAAGGCTCTAGACGCAAATATTGGTGTGGGAGCTAATTCAATCAAGGAAACACTGCATGTTGCTGAAGGGCATATTGAAGAAGGATCAGCCGAGTGGTTCTTGTGGGAGATCAACTCCATTTTTCTCACTAACTTCACACACCATCAGGCTTCCAAGCTACTCTCAAGGAAACTGTTTTCACACTCTATGCTTAGTGCCCTTTGAGTGCATTATCTAGGAATGAACCTGGTAGAGCATCCCCACAAACGAATGCTCCACATGCGGGTTTCACATGCCACCAACTCCACATTCACAGGCAACTTCAGCGCCACAGCCATTTTCAGATAGCCCTCAATGCAAAGGCTCTAGACGCAAATATTGGTGTGAGAGCTAACTCAATCAAGGAAACACTGCATGTTGGTGAAGGGCATATTGAAGAAGGATCAGCCGAGTGGTTCTTGTGGGAGAACAACTCCATTTGGCTCACTAACTTCACACACAATCAGGCTTCCAAGCAGCTCTCAAGGAAACTCAGTTTTCACACTCTATGCTTAGTGCCCTTTGAGTGCATTATCTAGGAATGAACCTGGTAGAGCATCCCACACAAACGAATGCTCCACATGCGGGTTTCACATGCCACCAACTCCACATTCACAGGCAACTTCAGCGCCACAGCCGTTTTCAGATAGCCCTCAATGCAAACGCTCCAGACGCAAATATTGGTGTGAGAGCTAATTCAATCAAGGAAACACTGCATGTTGGTGAAGGGCATATTGAAGAAGGATCAGCCGGGTGGTTCTTGTGGGAGAACAACTCCATTTGCCTCAGTAACTTCACACACTATCAGGCTTCAAAGCAGCTCTCAAGGAAACTCAGTTTTCACACTCTATGCTTAGTGCCCTTTCAGTGCCTAGGACTGAAATGAAGCTTGGTGAGCATCCCACACAAACGAATGCTCCACATGCGGGTTTCACATGCCACCATCTCCACATTCACAGGCAACTTCAGCGCCACAGCCGTTTTCAATTAGCCTGAGAATGCAAAGGCTCTTGACGCAAATATTGGTGTGAGAGCTAACTCAATCAAGGAAACACTGCATGTTGGTGAAGGGCATATTGAAGAAGGATCAGCCGAGTGGTTCTTGTGGGAGAACAACTCCATTTGGCTCACTAACTTCACACACCATCAGGCTTCCAAGCAGCTCTCAAGGAAACTCAGTTTTCACACTCTATGCTTAGTGCCCTTTGAGTGCCTAGGACTGAAATGAAGCTTGGTGAGCATCACACAAACGAATGCTCCACATGCGGGTTTCACATGCCACCAACTCCACATTCTCAGGCAACTTCAGCGCCACAGCCATTTTCAGATAGCCCTCAATGCAAAGGCTCTAGACGCAAATATTGGTGTGAGAGCTAATTCAATCAAGGAAACACTGCATGTTGGTGAAGGGCATATTGAAGAAGGATCAGCCGAGTGGTTCTTGTGGGAGAACAACTCCATTTGGCTCACTAACTTCACACACCATCAGGCTTCCAAGCAGCTCTCAAGGAAACTCAGTTTTCACACTCTATGCTTAGTGCCCTTTGAGTGCATTATCTAGGAATGAACCTGGTAGAGCATCCCACACAAACGAATGCTCCACATGCGGGTTTCACATGCCACCAACTCCACATTCACAGGCAACTTCAGCGCCACAGCCGTTTTCAGATAGCCCTCAATGCAAAGGTTCTAGACGCAAATATTGGTGTGAGAGCTAATTCAATCAAGGAAACACTGCATGTTGGTGAAGGGCATATTGAAGAAGGATCAGCCGAGTGGTTCTTGTGGGAGAACAACTCCATTTGGCTCACTAACTTCACACACCATCAGGCTTCTAAGCAGCTCTCAAGGAAACTCAGTTTTCACACTCTATGCTTAGTGCCCTTTCAGTGCCTAGGACTGAAATGAAGCTTGGTGAGCATCCCACACAAACGAATGCACCACATGCGGGTTTCACATGCCACCATCTCCACATTCACAGGCAACTTCAGCGCCACAGCCGTTTTCAATTAGCCTGAGAATGCAAAGGCTCTAGACGCAAATATTGGTGTGAGAGCTAATTCAATCAAGGAAACACTGCATGTTGGTGAAGGGCATATTGAAGAAGGATCAGCCGAGTGGTTCTTGTGGGAGAACAACTCCATTTGCTCACTAACTTCACACACAATCAGGCTTCCAAGCAGCTCTCAAGGAAACTCAGTTTTCACACTCTATGCTTAGTGCCCTTTGAGTGACTAGGACTGAAATGAAGCTTGGTGAGCATCCCACACAAATGAATGCTCCACATGCGGGTTTCACATGCCACGAACTCCACATTCACAGGCAACTTCAGCGCCACAGCCGTTTTCAGATAGCCCTCAATGCAAAGGCTCTAGACGCAAATATTGGTGTGAGAGCTAATTCAATCAAGGAAACACTTCATGTTGGTGAAGGGCATATTGAAGAAGGATCAGCCGAGTGGTTCTTGTGGGACAACAACTCCATTTGGCTCACTAACTTCACACATCATCAGGCTTCTAAGCAGCTCTCAAGGAAACTCAGTTTTTACACTCTATGCTTAGTGCCCTTTGAGTGCATTATCTAGGAATGAACCTGGTAGAGCATCCCACACAAACGAATGCTCCACATGCGGGTTTCACATGCCACCAACTCCACATTCACAGGCAACTTCAGCGCCACAGCCGTTTTCAGATAGCCCTCAATGCAAAGGCTCTAGACGCAAATATTGGTGTGAGAGCTAATTCAATCAAGGAAACACTGCATGTTGGTGAAGGGCATATTGAAGAAGGATCAGCCGAGTGGTTCTTGTGGGAGAACAACTCCATTTGGCTCACTAGCTTCAAACACCATCAGGCTTCCAAGCAGCTCTCAAGGAAACTCAGTTTTCACACTCTATGCTTAGTGCCCTTTGAGTGACTAGGACTGAAATGAAGCTTGGTGAGCATCCCACACAAATGAATGCTCCACATGCGGGTTTCACATGCCACGAACTCCACATTCACAGGCAACTTCAGCGCCACAGCCGTTTTCAGATAGCCCTCAATGCAAAGGCTCTAGACGCAAATATTGGTGTGAGAGCTAATTCAATCAAGGAAACACTTCATGTTGGTGAAGGGCATATTGAAGAAGCATCAGCCGAGTTTTTCTTGTGGGACAACAACTCCATTTGGCTCACTAACTTCACACATCATCAGGCTTCCAAGCAGCTCTCAAGGAAACTCAGTTTTCACACTCTATGCTTAGTGCCCTTTGAGTGCATTATCTAGGAATGAACCTGGTAGAACATCCCACACAAACGAATGCTCCACATGCGGGTTTCACATGCCACCAACTCCACATTCACAGGCAACTTCAGCGCCACAGCCGTTTCCAGATAGCCCTCAATGCAAAGGCTCCAGACACAAATATTGGTGTGGGAGCTAATTCAATCAAGGAAACACTGCATGTTGGTGAAGGGCATATTGAAGAAGGATCAGCCGAGTGGTTCTTGTGGGAGAACAACTCCATTTGGCTCACTAACTTCACACACCATCAGGCTTCCAAGCAGCTCTCAAGGAAACTCAGTTTTCACACTCTACGCTTAGTGCCCTTTGAGGGCCTAGGACTGAAATGAAGCTTGGTGATCATCCCACACAAACGAATGCTCCACATGCGGGTTTCACATGCCACCAACTCCACATTCACAGGCAAGTTCAGCGCCACAGCCGTTTTCAGATAGCCCTCAATGCAAAGGCTCTAGACGCAAATATTGTTGTGAGAGCTAATTCAATCAAGGAAACACTGCATGTTGGTGAAGGGCATATTGAAGAAGGATCAACTGAGTGATTCTTGTGGGAGAACAACAGCATTTGGGTCACTAACTTCACACACCATCAGGCTTCCAAGCAGCTCTCAACGAAACTCTGTTTCACACTCTATGCTTAGTGCACATTGAGTGCTAGGACTGAAATGAAGCTGATAGAGCATCCCACACAAACGAATGCTCCACATGCGGGTTTCACATGCCACCAACTCCACGTTCACAGACAATTTCAGCGCCACAGCCGTTTTCACATAGCCCTCAATGCAAAGGCTCTAGACGGAAATATTGGTGTGGGAGCTAATTCAATCAAGGAAACACTGCATGTTGGTGAAGGGCATATTGAAGAAGGATCAGCCGAGTGGTTCTTGTGGGAGAACAACTCCATTTGGCTCACTAACTTCACACACCATCAGGCTTCCAAGCAGCTCTCAAGGAAACTCAGTTTTCACACTCTATGCTTAGTGCCCTTTGAGTGCCTAGGACTGAAATGAAGCTTGGTGAGCATCCCACACAAACGAATGCTCCACATGCGGGTTTCACATGCCACCAACTCCACATTCACAGGCAACTTCAGGGCCACAGCCGTTTTCAGATAGCCCTCAATGCAAAGGCTCTAGACGCAAATATTTGTGTGAGAGCTAATTCAATCAAGGAAACACTGCATGTTGGTGAAGGGCATATTGAAGAAGGATCAGCCAAGTGGTTCTTGTGGGAGAACAACTCCATTTTGCTCACTAACTTCAAACACCATCAGGCTTCCAAGCAGCTCTCAAGGAAACTCAGTTTTCACACTCTATGCTTAGTGCCCTTTGAGTGACTAGGACTGAAATGAAGCTTGGTGAGCATCCCACACAAATGAATGCTCCACATGCGGGTTTCACATGCCACGAACTCCACATTCACAGGCAACTTCAGCGCCACAGCCATTTTCACATAGCCCTCAATGCAAAGGCTCTAGACGCAAATATTGGTGTGGGAGCTAATTCAATCAAGGAAACACTGCATGTTGCTGAAGGCATATTGAAGAATGATCAGCCGAGTGGTTCTTGTGGGTGATCAACTCCATTTGACTCACTAACTTCACACACCATCAGGCTTCCAAGCAGCTCTCAAGGAAACTCAGTTTTCACACTCTATGCTTAGTGCCCTTTGAGTGCCTAGGACTGAAATGAAGCTTGGTGAGCATCCCACACAAACGAATACTCCACATGCGGGTTTCACATGCCACGAACTCCACATTCACAGGCAACTTCAGCGCCACAGCCGTTTTCAGATAGCCCTCAATGCAAAGGCTCTAGACGCAAATATTGGTGTGGGAGCTAATTCAATCAAGGAAACACTGCATGTTGCTGAAGGGCATATTGAAGAAGGATCAGCCGAGTGGTTCTTGTGGGAGATCAACTCCATTTTTCTCACTAACTTCACACACCATCAGGCTTCCAAGCTACTCTCAAGGAAACTGTTTTCACACTCTATGCTTAGTGCCCTTTGAGTGCATTATCTAGGAATGAACCTGGTAGAGCATCCCACACAAACGAATGCTCCACATGCGGGTTTCACATGCCACCAACTCCACATTCACAGGCAACTTCAGCGCCACAGCCATTTTCAGATAGCCCTCAATGCAAAGGCTCTAGACGCAAATATTGGTGTGAGAGCTAACTCAATCAAGGAAACACTGCATGTTGGTGAAGGGCATATTGAAGAAGGATCAGCCGAGTGGTTCTTGTGGGAGAACAACTCCATTTGGCTCACTAACTTCACACACAATCAGGCTTCCAAGCAGCTCTCAAGGAAACTCAGTTTTCACACTCTATGCTTAGTGCCCTTTGAGTGTATTATCTAGGAATGAACCTGGTAGAGCATCCCACACAAACGAATGCTCCACATGCGGGTTTCACATGCCACCAACTCCACATTCACAGGCAACTTCAGCGCCACAGCCGTTTTCAGATAGCCCTCAATGCAAACGCTCCAGACGCAAATATTGGTGTGAGAGCTAATTCAATCAAGGAAACACTGCATGTTGGTGAAGGGCATATTGAAGAAGGATCAGCCGGGTGGTTCTTGTGGGAGAACAACTCCATTTGCCTCAGTAACTTCACACACTATCAGGCTTCAAAGCAGCTCTCAAGGAAACTCAGTTTTCACACTCTATGCTTAGTGCCCTTTGAGTGCATTATCTAGGAATGAACCTGGTAGAGAATTCCACACAAACGAATGCTCCACATGCGGGTTTCACATGCCACCAACTCCACATTCACAGGCAACTTCAGCGCCACAGCCGTTTTCAATTAGCCCTCAATGCAAAGGCTCTAGACGCAAATATTGGTGTGAGAGCTAATTCAATCAAGGAAACACTGCATGTTGGTGAAGGGCATATTGAAGAAGGATCAGCCGGGTGGTTCTTGTGGGAGAACAACTCCATTTGGCTCACTAACTTCACACACCATCAGGCTTCCAAGCAGCTCTCAACGAAACTCAGTTTTCACACTCTATGCTTAGTGCCCTTTGAGTGCCTAGGACTGAAATGAAGCTTGGTGAGCATCCCACACAAACGAATACTCCACATGCGGGTTTCACATGCCACGAACTCCACATTCACAGGCAACTTCAGCGCCACAGCCGTTTTCAGATAGCCCTCAAAGCAAAGGCTCTAGACGCAAATATTGGTGTGGGAGCTAATTCAATCAAGGAAACACTGCATGTTGCTGAAGGGCATATTGAAGAAGGATCAGCCGAGTGGTTCTTGTGGGAGATCAACTCCATTTTTCTCACTAACTTCACACACCATCAGGCTTCCAAGCTACTCTCAAGGAAACTGTTTTCACACTCTATGCTTAGTGCCCTTTGAGTGCATTATCTAGGAATGAACCTGGTAGAGCATCCCCACAAACGAATGCTCCACATGCGGGTTTCACATGCCACCAACTCCACATTCACAGGCAACTTCAGCGCCACAGCCATTTTCAGATAGCCCTCAATGCAAAGGCTCTAGACGCAAATATTGGTGTGAGAGCTAACTCAATCAAGGAAACACTGCATGTTGGTGAAGGGCATATTGAAGAAGGATCAGCCGAGTGGTTCTTGTGGCAACTCCATTTGGCTCACTAACTTCACACACAATCAGGCTTCCAAGCAGCTCTCAAGGAAACTCAGTTTTCACACTCTATGCTTAGTGCCCTTTGAGTGACTAGGACTGAAATGAAGCTTGGTGAGCATCCCACACAAATGAATGCTCCACATGCGGGTTTCACATGCCACGAACTCCACATTCACACGCAACTTCAGCGCCACAGCCGTTTTCAGATAGCCCTCAATGCAAAGGCTCTAGACGCAAATATTGGTGTGAGAGCTAATTCAATCAAGGAAACACTTCATGTTGGTGAAGGGCATATTGAAGGAAGCATCAAGCCGGGTGGTTCTTGTGGGAGAACAACTCCATTTGCCTCAGTAACTTCACACACTATCAGGCTTCAAAGCAGCTCTCAAGGAAACTCAGTTTTCACACTCTATGCTTAGTGCCCTTTGAGTGCATATATCTAGGAATGAACCTGGTAGAGAATTCCACACAAACGAATGCTCCACATGCGGGTTCACATGCCACCAACTCCACATTCACAGGCAACTTCAGCGCCACAGCCGTTTTCAGATAGCCCTCAATGCAAAGGTTCTAGACGCAAATATTGGTGTGAGAGCTAATTCAATCAAGGAAACACTGCATGTTGGTGAAGGGCATATTGAAGAAGGATCAGCCGAGTGGTTCTTGTGGGAGAACAACTCCATTTGGCTCACTAACTTCACACACCATCAGGCTTCTAGCAGCTCTCAAGGGAAACTCAGTTTTCACACTCTATGCTTAGTGCCCTTTCAGTGCCTAGGACTGAAATGAAGCTTGGTGAGCATCCCACACAAACGAATGCACCACATGCGGGTTTCACATGCCACCATCTCCACATTCACAGGCAACTTCAGCGCCACAGCCGTTTTCAATTAGCCTGAGAATGCAAAGGCTCTAGACGCAAATATTGGTGTGAGAGCTATTCAATCAGGAAACACTGCATGTTGGTGAAGGGCATATGAAGAAGGATCAGCCGAGTGGTTCTTGTGGGAGAACAACTCCATTTGCTCACTAGCTTCAAACACCATCAGGCTTCCAAGCAGCTCTCAAGGAAACTCAGTTTTCACACTCTATGCTTAGTGCCCTTTGAGTGACTAGGACTGAAATGAAGCTTGGTGAGCATCCCACACAAATGAATGCTCCACATGCGGGTTTCACATGCCACGAACTCCACATTCACAGGCAACTTCAGCGCCACAGCCGTTTTCAGATAGCCTCAATGCAAAGGCTCTAGACGCAAATATTGCTGTGAGAGCTAATTCAATCAAGGAAACACTTCATGTTGGTGAAGGGCATATTGAAGAAGGATCAGCCGAGTGGTTCTTGTGGGACAACAACTCCATTTGGCTCACTAACTTCACACATCATCAGGCTTCTAAGCAGCTCTCAAGGAACTCAGTTTTACACTCTATGCTTAGTGCCCTTTGAGTGCATTATCTAGGAATGAACCTGGTAGAGCATCCCACACAAACGAATGCTCCACATGCGGGTTTCACATGCCACCAACTCCACATTCACAGGCAACTTCAGCGCCACAGCCGTTTTCAGATAGCCCTCAATGCAAAGGCTCTAGACGCAAATATTGGTGTGAGAGCTAATTCAATCAAGGAAACACTGCATGTTGGTGAAGGGCATATTGAAGAAGGATCAGCCGAGTGGTTCTTGTGGGAGAACAACTCCATTTGGCTCACTAGCTTCAAACACCATCAGGCTTCCAAGCAGCTCTCAAGGAAACTCAGTTTTCACACTCTATGCTTAGTGCCCTTTGAGTGACTAGGACTGAAATGAAGCTTGGTGAGCATCCCACACAAATGAATGCTCCACATGCGGGTTTCACATGCCACGAACTCCACATTCACAGGCAACTTCAGCGCCACAGCCGTTTTCAGATAGCCCTCAATGCAAAGGCTCTAGACGCAAATATTGGTGTGAGAGCTAATTCAATCAAGGAAACACTTCATGTTGGTGAAGGGCATATTGAAGAAGCATCAGCCGAGTTTTTCTTGTGGGACAACAACTCCATTTGGCTCACTAACTTCACACATCATCAGGCTTCCAAGCAGCTCTCAAGGAAACTCAGTTTTCACACTCTATGCTTAGTGCCCTTTGAGTGCATTATCTAGGAATGAACCTGGTAGAACATCCCACACAAACGAATGCTCCACATGCGGGTTTCACATGCCACCAACTCCACATTCACAGGCAACTTCAGCGCCACAGCCGTTTCCAGATAGCCCTCAATGCAAAGGCTCCAGACACAAATATTGGTGTGGGAGCTAATTCAATCAAGGAAACACTGCATGTTGGTGAAGGGCATATTGAAGAAGGATCAGCCGAGTGGTTCTTGTGGGAGAACAACTCCATTTGGCTCACTAACTTCACACACCATCAGGCTTCCAAGCAGCTCTCAAGGAAACTCAGTTTTCACACTCTACGCTTAGTGCCCTTTGAGGGCCTAGGACTGAAATGAAGCTTGGTGATCATCCCACACAAACGAATGCTCCACATGCGGGTTTCACATGCCACCAACTCCACATTCACAGGCAAGTTCAGCGCCACAGCCGTTTTCAGATAGCCCTCAATGCAAAGGCTCTAGACGCAAATATTGTTGTGAGAGCTAATTCAATCAAGGAAACACTGCATGTTGGTGAAGGGCATATTGAAGAAGGATCAACTGAGTGATTCTTGTGGGAGAACAACAGCATTTGGGTCACTAACTTCACACACCATCAGGCTTCCAAGCAGCTCTCAACGAAACTCTGTTTCACACTCTATGCTTAGTGCACATTGAGTGCTAGGACTGAAATGAAGCTGATAGAGCATCCCACACAAACGAATGCTCCACATGCGGGTTTCACATGCCACCAACTCCACGTTCACAGACAACTTCAGCGCCACAGCCGTTTTCACATAGCCCTCAATGCAAAGGCTCTAGACGGAAATATTGGTGTGGGAGCTAATTCAATCAAGGAAACACTGCATGTTGGTGAAGGGCATATTGAAGAAGGATCAGCCGAGTGGTTCTTGTGGGAGAACAACTCCATTTGGCTCACTAACTTCACACACCATCAGGCTTCCAAGCAGCTCTCAAGTAAACTCAGTTTTCACACTCTATGCTTAGTGCCCCTTTGAGTGCCTAGGACTGAAATGAAGCTTGGTGAGCATCCCACACAAACGAATGCTCCACATGCGGGTTTCACATGCCACCAACTCCACATTCACAGGCAACTTCAGGGCCACAGCCGTTTTCAGATAGCCCTCAATGCAAAGGCTCTAGACGCAAATATTTGTGTGAGAGCTAATTCAATCAAGGAAACACTGCATGTTGGTGAAGGGCATATTGAAGAAGGATCAGCCAAGTGGTTCTTGTGGAGAACAACTCCATTTTGCTCACTAGCTTCAAACACCATCAGGCTTCCAAGCAGCTCTCAAGGAAACTCAGTTTTCACACTCTATGCTTAGTGCCCTTTGAGTGACTAGGACTGAAATGAAGCTTGGTGAGCATCCCACACAAATGAATGCTCCACATGCGGGTTTCACATGCCACGAACTCCACATTCACAGGCAACTTCAGCGCCACAGCCGTTTTCACATAGCCCTCAATGCAAAGGCTCTAGACGCAAATATTGGTGTGGGAGCTAATTCAATCAAGGAAACACTGCATGTTGGTGAAGGCATATTGAAGAATGATCAGCCGAGTGGTTCTTGTGGGTGATCAACTCCATTTGACTCACTAACTTCACACACCATCAGGCTTCCAAGCAGCTCTCAAGGAAACTCAGTTTTCACACTCTATGCTTAGTGCCCTTTGAGTGCCTAGGACTGAAATGAAGCTTGGTGAGCATCCCACACAAACGAATACTCCACATGCGGGTTTCACATGCCACGAACTCCACATTCACAGGCAACTTCAGCGCCACAGCCGTTTTCAGATAGCCCTCAATGCAAAGGCTCTAGACGCAAATATTGTGTGGGAGCTAATTCAATCAAGGAAACACTGCATGTTGCTGAAGGGCATATTGAAGAAGGATCAGCCGAGTGGTTCTTGTGGGAGATCAACTCCATTTTTCTCACTAACTTCACACACCATCAGGCTTCCAAGCTACTCTCAAGGAAACTGTTTTCACACTCTATGCTTAGTGCCCTTTGAGTGCATTATCTAGGAATGAACCTGGTAGAGCATCCCACACAAACGAATGCTCCACATGCGGGTTTCACATGCCACCAACTCCACATTCACAGGCAACTTCAGCGCCACAGCCATTTTCAGATAGCCCTCAATGCAAAGGCTCTAGACGCAAATATTGGTGTGAGAGCTAACTCAATCAAGGAAACACTGCATGTTGGTGAAGGGCATATTGAAGAAGGATCAGCCGAGTGGTTCTTGTGGGAGAACAACTCCATTTGCTCACTACTTCACACACAATCAGGCTTCCAAGCAGCTCTCAAGAAACTCAGTTTTCACACTCTATGCTTAGTGCCCTTTGAGTGTATTATCTAGGAATGAACCTGGTAGAGCATCCCACACAAACGAATGCTCACAGCGGGTTTCACATGCCACCAACTCCACATTCACAGGCAACTTCAGCGCCACAGCCGTTTTCAGATAGCCCTCAATGCAAACGCTCCAGACGCAAATATTGGGTGAGAGCTAATTCAATCAAGGAAACACTGCATGTTGGTGAAGGGCATATTGAAGAAGGATCAGCCGGGTGGTTCTTGTGGGAGAACAACTCCATTTGCCTCAGTAACTTCACACACTATCAGGCTTCAAAGCAGCTCTCAAGGAAACTCAGTTTTCACACTCTATGCTTAGTGCCCTTTGAGTGCATTATCTAGGAATGAACCTGGTAGAGAATTCCACACAAACGAATGCTCCACATGCGGGTTTCACATGCCACCAACTCCACATTCACAGGCAACTTCAGCGCCACAGCCGTTTTCAATTACAGCCTCAATGCAAAGGCTCTAGACGCAAATATTGGTGTGAGAGCTAATTCAATCAAGGAAACACTGCATGTTGGTGAAGGGCATATTGAAGAAGGATCAGCCGGGTGGTTCTTGTGGGAGAACAACTCCATTTGGCTCACTAACTTCACACACCATCAGGCTTCCAAGCAGCTCTCAACGAAACTCAGTTTTCACACTCTATGCTTAGTGCCCTTTGAGTGCCTAGGACTGAAATGAAGCTTGGTGAGCATCCCACACAAACGAATACTCCACATGCGGTTTCACATGCCACGAACTCCACATTCACAGGCAACTTCAGCGCCACAGCCGTTTTCAGATAGCCCTCAAAGCAAAGGCTCTAGACGCAAATATTGGTGTGGGAGCTAATTCAATCAAGGAAACACTGCATGTTGCTGAAGGGCATATTGAAGAAGGATCAGCCGAGTGGTTCTTGTGGGAGATCAACTCCATTTTTCTCACTAACTTCACACACCATCAGGCTTCCAAGCTACTCTCAAGGAAACTGTTTTCACACTCTATGCTTAGTGCCCTTTGAGTGCATTATCTAGGAATGAACCTGGTAGAGCATCCCCACAAACGAATGCTCCACATGCGGGTTTCACATGCCACCAACTCCACATTCACAGGGCACTTCAGCGCCACAGCCATTTTCAGATAGCCCTCAATGCAAAGGCTCTAGACCGCAAATATTGGTGTGAGAGCTAACTCAATCAAGGAAACACTGCATGTTGGTGAAGGGCATATTGAAGAAGGATCAGCCGAGTGGTTCTTGTGGGAGAACAACTCCATTTGGCTCACTAACTTCACACACAATCAGGCTTCCAAGCAGCTCTCAAGGAAACTCAGTTTTCACACTCTATGCTTAGTGCCCTTTGAGTGCATTATCTAGGAATGAACCTGGTAGAGCATCCCACACAAACGAATGCTCCACATGCGGGTTTCACATGCCACCAACTCCACATTCACAGGCAACTTCAGGCGCCACAGCCGTTTTCAGATAGCCCTCAATGCAAACGCTCCAGACGCAAATATTGGTGTGAGAGCTAATTCAATCAAGGAAACACTGCATGTGGTGAAGGGCATATTGAAGAAGGATCAGCCGGGTGGTTCTTGTGGGAGAACAACTCCATTTGCCTCAGTAACTTCACACACTATCAGGCTTCAAAGCAGCTCTCAAGGAAACTCAGTTTTCACACTCTATGCTTAGTGCCCTTTCAGTGCCTAGGACTGAAATGAAGCTTGGTGAGCATCCCACACAAACGAATGCTCCACATGCGGGTTCACATGCCACCATCCACATTCACAGGCAACTTCAGCGCCACAGCCGTTTTCAATTAGCCTGAGAATGCAAAGGCTCTTGACGCAAATATTGGTTGTGAGAGCTAACTCAATCAAGGAAAACTGCATGTTGGGTGAAGGGCATATTGAAGAAGGATCAGCCGAGTGGTTCTTGTGGGAGAACAACTCCATTTGCTCACTAACTTCACACACCATCAGGCTTCCAAGCAGCTCTCAAGGAAACTCAGTTTTCACACTCTATGCTTAGTGCCCTTTGAGTGCCTAGACTGAAATGAAGCTTGGTGAGCATCACACAAACGAATGCTCCACATGCGGGTTTCACATGCCACCAACTCCACATTCTCAGGCAACTTCAGCGCCACAGCCATTTTCAGATAGCCCTCAATGCAAAGGCTCTAGACGCAAATATTGGTGTGAGAGCTAATTCAATCAAGGAAACACTGCATGTTGGTGAAGGGCATATTGAAGAAGGATCAGCCGAGTGGTTCTTGTGGGAGAACAACTCCATTTGGCTCACTAACTTCACACACCATCAGGCTTCCAAGCAGCTCTCAAGGAACTCAGTTTTCACACTCTATGCTTAGTGCCCTTTGAGTGCATTATCTAGGAATGAACCTGGTAGAGCATCCCACACAAACGAATGCTCCACATGCGGGTTTCACATGCACCAACTCCACATTCACAGGCAACTTCAGTGCCACAAACCGTTTTCAGATAGCCCTCAATGCAAAGGCTCTAGACACAAATATTGGTGTAAGAGCTAATTCAATCAAGGAAACACTGCATGTTGGTCAAGGGCATATTGAAGAAGGATCAGCCGAGTGGTTTTTGTGGGAGAACAACTTTATTTGGCTCAGTAACTTCACACACCATCAGGCTCCAAGCAGCTCTCAACGAAACTCAGTTTTCACACTCTATGCTTAGTGCCCTTTGAGTGCATTATCTAGGAATGAACCTGGTAGAGCATCCACACAAATCTTTCAAGTACTGAAAGAGAACAACTGTCAACCAACAATACTCTACCCAGTAAAGATTTCATTTGTATTCGAGAATGAAGCTTGATACTTCCACATCAAAGAGAAATTAGAAGAATATGCCAACACAAAACCAACTCTACAAAATCTCCTTAGAAATGTGCCGCTCCAGAGAAAAAGGAAGCAAGGCATAAGCAAGGATGGCAATCAGGGAGATCTCAATAAAGTCCATCCACAGAAATGATAATCAACTACCAACAACCTCAAAAACACAGGCATATGTCACGGCAAAATTATAATTTCTCAATATTAACTCTCAACACAAATGGCTTAAATTCATTACTCAAACGGCACCGATTAGCAGACTGGGTTAAAAATCAGGACCCAACTATATGCTGCTTGCATGAAACACATCTAACCAGAAGAAACTCCAGGAACTAAAAGTGAAAGGGTGGAAACAAATATTCCATGCCAATGGACAAGAAAAAAAAGGCTGGTGTGGCAATCCTATTCTCAGATGATACGGACTTCAAAGTAACGAATGTCAAAAAGGACAGGAAGGGCAACTAC